>NW_027325794.1:300000-542930 GCF_048418805.1 Vulpes vulpes | reverse complement strand
TTAGTTATGACTTCTATAATAAATAAGTTTGTATTACATAGATATCACATATGTAATATTTAAATATTACAAACATGTTACTTATATAATGTATAAATATATAGTTACTCATATATATTAGTATATGTATCAATTGTATATAGATAGCATTGCTATTTCTTATATATATACCTACACACACAGAAGTATATATTGCATATGCCCTGTTTGTGTGTGTGTGTGTGTGTGTGTGAGTTAGGAAAATGTTAAAACAAGATCTCAATTAGAAATTCAGGTCCTAAAGACCATTCTAAGACATTATACTTTATTTGCTATGTGAGTTGTGTCTTGGAGCAATACTTCTGAAAGTTTGTTGCTTAAAGGAAGCATTGTGCTATACATTCCTACCTTAATGCCAGTTAATAAGTGAGGTAGGGGAAAGCGTCCATGAAGCTCCCTGGAACCTATTTGCTATACTACTCTAGGAACACTTTTAGTTATCTAAGCCCTCCTTATTGTTGTTATTTTTGACTTCATATATCTAGGGATCAATATATACGAAGTCATCTTTAACATCTGAGTACAACTCTGTTCCCATTATTCACTCACAGTCCTAAACACGGGATTTGGCGATTTAGCAGGTATTCCTTGAGTGCCTACTGTTGGTCTAGGTACTGAGTGAGCTATGGCTGGAAATACAATGAAGAGATTCCCATACTCATGAACTTAATAGTTTAAGGTAGACAAGGAAATGATCATATAAAATGCAAAATATAAGTGGCAGCATCTATAAATATAGAAAGCAGGTATTTCCTTAACTTTGAATGGCCAATCTGCATATATATGCAGCCCTCTGGACTGAGACCTGCAGTGCTCTGGAATTCAGCCAAGCCCAGAAATGATTTATTCTGGAAATTTGCTCACAGAGATGGGACTCAAAACATGTGGCTGATTCATTTTTGAAAACTTTTATTGAAGATGTAGAGACTTTTTACCTTTATTTACTTTTAGGTAGAAGTCAAATATTTCTGAGGGCTGTGGATTACTGCAAACTGAGTTTTAAACTATCCAATGGTGTTAAACTTGATCAGATGCTCTGAAAAGATAGCATGAAGTTTTTTTTTTTTTTTTTTAGATAGCATGAAGTTAAAAGTAAATTGAAAGACTGTAAACCTATTACTGTTTTCAATTTGAATGTTAGTTTGTGATTTGAAATTAGTGTGGAAGAAAAAAACAAATATCCAGTGATTAAAACTCAGAGCAGCATTGCTAAAACATTGCTCCAGAGGGGAGGGCTATGAAAATCCTATACAAATACATTCAAGAAGAGGTTTAGTTTTAAAAGGCAACAAAGGCAGTAAAATCTGTATTTTTCCATTCACAGTGTAAACTCTTTTAAATGCTCTTTAGCTACTTGCTTATCATATCTACCAGAGTTTAATGTAGAGAAACATGCTGAGTAGAAAAGTGAGCCCACATGAAGGAGCCTGGAAATGTTATAGAGCAAAGCTTTTTCAAAAAGTATTTATTTTCTATATGGCCAACAGCAGAAAGGCATGGGACACTATGGTGTACAGAGAGTTAAACTGTGTGCGTGTCTGGGGGTGGGGTGGCAAATGTAAGAAGAAATACTAATTCTGAGCCCTCAAAAACCTTTCCACTTTTCTGATAGCAAACTCTATTTGAATATGCATGTTCAGCCTCTCCTAAGAGAAATCTTGTTCCTAGCCAAGAAAGGTAATGTCATATCAATCTAAACATTCAGCTATACATTGAATGTGCTGATCTGGTCATTAGGAACAAGGATACTGGTTACACATGCACTATTTCTGTTACCTGTTTCCTAAGAGATATCAAGATAATTGCTTTTTGTGCTTCAGTAATATTCTATGCATAATATTTCACTTGCTGCATTATTTTATAAGTATCTACCTCTGTATATATCTCTCTGCTTGAGGACGGGTACTCTTAATTGTCTTTCTGTTTGCAACACCTAACTCAGTGCTTGGCAGAAGGTTGGCACATGGTGTTTAATTCAAGGAATGACTATGTTTTTTGGCAGGCCAACTTCCTCTATAACTCACCAAGTACGGTTTTCTTTCTTTAAAGACTTTCTAAATAGAATGTATAAGTTAAAGGGCAAGAATTAATTATTAACAATTTGCCTAAGAAATTAAGTCTCTAGATGGCATAAATCATATGCTATCAGTAACATTCATGCTTCTGTTGAAAACCTATCAACCCTTCTACAATTTCAACTTACAATCTAAAATGTGAAAATATTCAGCTGGAGATGATCAAACCCACTGGGCTGGACAGAGCAATAGGTCAGCACCTTTGCCCACATCCACAGCCTGGAGGTGTTAGAAGGTAAGCAGCGCCTTCATCATTCTGGCAATCTATTTTAGTCTAAGTCTACATCAAAAGCCTGTCAGGGCTCAGTGCTGATAACAAAGCACTATCGCTTTTCAAAGTGACAGAGCATAGTGACATATCAACACTAGGACTTAAATGAAAAACCCCTTCTAATTTAATGGGGAATCTGCTGAAGCTGTATTCAGCCCAGAATCCTGGTTTTCAATTAAAACTTTTTCAGGGGATCCCTGGGTGGCTCAGCAGTTTGGTGCCTGCCTTTTGCCCAGGGCGTGATCCTGGAATTCCGGGATCGGGTCCCGCATTGGGCTCCCGGCATGGAGCCTGCTTCTCCCTCTGCCTGTGTCTCTGCACGCCCCCGCCCCCATGTGTATCATGAATAAATAAATAAATCTTAAAAAAAAAAACTTTTTCATAGCAAGAGAAAAGTTTGGCATATCCTTTCCTTTTTTGAGGCAGTTATGGAATTGTGTGGAGAAGACAGTAGTATGGTGTAGAGATGGCCCGGTACTAGCTAAGTACGTATGAGCCCTTCTCATCCACTAATTGCAGTTCCAACAGTATAACAAAAGTCTTACCTAAAACTCATACTGCTGAAAAGATCCTTTCTCTCAACACAACTTTTCTTCAATGAATGTTTTTTTCTGACACAGAGCATAAGAAGACAAAGGGGAACAATATATCAATTACTTACTACCTGCTTGTGCCAAGTACTATCAGTATAGGGAGGGGAAGGGGCTCTCACCTATGTTATTTCATGTAAATATTACCTATGCTATTTCATTCCTACTAAGGTATAGAATGTAGATGTCTATTTTCATGTTTTGTTCATACAGAAAAAGAAGCACATGAGTAATTAAGCAGCTTCTGTATGGTCACACACCCATTAAGGGGTAGAGTTGCAATATGCCCACCTAGTCTTTTATATTAGCTACAATATTGCTAAAATTTAAATGTGGAGAACTATGGATAACATCAACGTGCTGACATAATTAAACATTTATTTATTTATTTATTTATTTATTTATTTATTTATTTAATGGTGTTTCTCACTTGCACTTTCCTTTTTAAAAAAAGATTTCATTTACTTATTCGAGAGCGAGAGAGAGGGGCACAGACACAGACAGAGGGAGAAGCAGGCTCCCCGCAGGGAGCCCGATGAGGGACTCGATTCCGGGACCCTGGGTCACGCCCTGAGCTGAAGGCAGACACTCAACCGCCGAGCCACCCAGGCGTCCCTCACTTGCACTTTCCTTAAACGAATTTCTTGAAACATATATCTTAAAACAAGCTTCGTTTTTTGGGTATCTTTTCTTAAAGGTTTTATTTAAATTCCAGTTAGTTTCAGGTGATTAACAATTACATCAAGACCTAAAACCGTAAGAGTTTTAGAAAAAAACAGGGAAAAAATATCCCTGATATTGGTCTTTGCAATGACGCATTATATATGACACCAAAATTATAAGCAATAAAACCAAAAAAAAAGTGAGATAATATCAACTTAAAATACTCTTGCACAACAAAATGAAAAGCAACCCATGGCAAGGAAAACGGTATTTGCAAACAGCACTTAACATCTAAAATATATAAGAAAATTCAACAGCAAAAAACAATCTGATTTAAAATGGGTAAAAGATTTGAATAGACTGTTTTCCCTGAAGAAGATATGCAAATGGCCAATATGTACATGAAAATGTCCTTAACATTACTGATCATCACAAAAGTGCAAATCAAAATCACAGTGAATGTTACCTCATACTTGTCAGAATGGCTATCAGGAAGATAAGTGATAACAAGTGCTGGTGGCAAGGATTTGAAGTTAAGGGAATCCTTGTGCAAGTTGGTTGGGAATGTAATTCAATATGGGTACTATGGAAGGCAATATGGAGGATGGAGGTTCCTCAAAAAATTAAAAATAGAACTCCATATGATCCAGCAACCACCCTATGGTTACATAACCAAAATAAAATAAAATCCCTCTCTGAAAGAGATTTCTGTATTTCCATGTTTATTGAAGCATTATTTACAATAGCTAAGACATGGAAACAACATACTATACATAAACAAATAGATGAATAAAGAAAAAATATATGAATATTATTCAGCCATTAAAAAGGGAAACCTGCTGTTTGTTTTTTTTTCTTTTGTTTCGTTTGTTTATTTTTTTAATTTCTTTTTATTGGAGTTCAATTTGCCAACATATAGCATAACACCCAGTGTTCATCCCATCAAGTGCCCCCCCTCAGGTCCCATCACCCAGTCACCCCAACCCCCACACCCACCTCCCTTTCCACCACCCCTTCTTCGTTTCCCAGAGTTAGCAGTCTCTCATGTTCTCTTGCCCTCTCTGATATTTCCCCACTCATTTTCTCTCCTTTCCCCTTCATGCCCTTTAACTATTTTCATATTCCCCAACTTAATGAGACCATATAATGTTTGTCCTTTTGTGTGTGTGTGTGTGTGTGTGTGTGTGTGTTCCATCCTTGGAACAAAAGGATGATTTATTTATTTATTTTATTTTTTATTGGTGTTAAATTTGCCAACATATAGAACAACACCCAGTGCTCATCCCATCAAGTGCCCCCCTCACTGCCCGTCACCCAGTCACCCCCACCCCTGCCCACCTCCCTTTCTACCACCCTTTGTTCGTTTCCCAGAGTTAGCAGACTCTCATGTTCTGTCCCCTTTCTGATATTTCCCACTCATTTTTTTTCTTTTTCCCTTTATTCCCTTTCACTACTTTTTATATTCCCCAAATGAATGAGACCACATAATGTTTGTCCTTTTCTGATTGACTTATTTCACTCAGCATAATACCCTCCTGGTCCATCCACGTCGAAGCAAATGGTGGGTCTTTGTCGTTTCTCAAGGCTGAGTAATATTCCATAGTATACACAGACCACGGTTTCTTTATCCATTCATCTTTTGATGGACGCCGAAGCTCCTTCCCCAGTTTGGCTATTGTGGACGTTGCTCCCATAAACACTGGGGTGTAGGTGTCCCAGCGTTTCACTGCATCTGTATCTTTGAGGTAAATCCCCAACAGTGCAATTGCTGGGTCGTAGGGCAGGTCTATTTTTAACTCTTTGAGGAAACTCCACACAGTTCTCCAGAGTGGCTGCACCAGTTCACATCCCCACTGACGGAGTAAGAGGGTTCCCCTTTGTCCACATTCTCTCCAACATTTGTTGTTTCCTGTCTTGTGACTTTTCCCCAATTCTCACTGGTGTGAGGTGGTATCTCATTGTGGTTTGGTTTTATATTTCCCTGATGGCCAGTGATGCGGCGCTTGTTGGTCATATCTATGTCTTCCTCTGTATGATTTCTGTTCATGTCTTTTGCCCATTTCATGATTGGATTGTTTCTTTGCTGTTGAGTTTAATAAGCTCTTTATAGACCTCAGATACTAGCCCTTTATCTGAGAGGTCATTTGCAAATAACTTTTCCCATTCTGTAGGTTGTCTTTTACTTTTGTGGACTGTTTCTTTTGCTGTGCAGAAGCTTCTTATCTTGATGAAGTCCCAATAATTCATTTTTGCTTTTGTTTCTCTTGCTTTCGTGGATATATCTTGCAATAAGTTGCTGTGGCCAAGTTCAAAAATGGTGTTGCCTGTGTTCTCCTCTAGGATTTTGATGGAATCTTGTCTCACATTTAGGTCTTTCATCCATTTTGAGTTCATCTTTGTGTATGGTATCAGAGAATGGTCTAGTTTGATTCTTCTGTATTTGGATGTCCAATTTTCCCAGCACCATTTATTGAAGAGACTGTCTTTTTTCCAGGGAGAGTCTTCCTGCTTTGTCGAATATTAGTTGACCATAAAGTTGAGGGTCCACTTCTGGATTCTCTATTCTGTTCCATTGATCTATGGGTCTGTTTTTGTGCCAGTACCACACTGTCTTGATGACCACAGCTTTGTAGTACAACCTGAAATCTTGCATTGTGATGCCCCCAGCTATGGTTTTCTTTCTTAATATTCCCCTGGCTATTTGGGGTCTTTTCTGATTCCACACAAATCTTAAGATGGTTTGTTCCAACTCTCTGAAGAAAGTCCATGGTATTTTGATAGGGATTGCATGAAATGTGTAAATTGCCCTGGGTAGCATGGACATTTTCACAATATTAATTCTTCCAATCCATGAGCATGGAATATTTTTCCATCTCTTTGTGTCTTCCTCAATTTCTTTCAGAAGTGTTCTATCGTTTTTAGGGTATAGATCCTTTACCTCTTTGGTTAGGTTTATTCCTAGGTATCTTATGCTTTTGGGTGCAGTTGTAAATGGGATTGACTCCTTAATTTCTCTTTCTTCAGTCTCATTGTTAGTGTATAGAAATGCCATTGATTTCTGGGCATTGATTTTGTATCCTGCCACGCTACCAAATTGCTGTATGAGTTCTCGCAATCTTGGGGTGGAGGCTTTTGGGTTTTCTATGTAGAGTATGTCATCGGCGAAGAGGGAGAGTTTGACTTCTTCTTTGCCAATTTGAATGCCTTTAATGTCTTTTTGTTGTCTGATTGCTGAGGCGAGGACTTCCAGTACTATGTTGAATAGCAGTGGTGAGAGTGGACATCCCTGTCTTGTTCCTGATCTTAGGGAAAAGGCTCCCAGTGCTTCCCCATTGAGAATGATATTTGCTGTGGGCTTTTCGTAGATGGCGCTTAAGATGTCGAGGAATGTTCCCCTATCCCTACACTCTGAAGAGTTTTGATCAGGAATGGATGCTGTATTTTGTCAAATGCTTTCTCTGCATCTAATGAGAGGATCATATGGTTCTTGGTTTTTCTCTTGCTGATATGATGAATCACATCGATTGTTTTACAAGTGTTGAACCAGCCTTGTGCGGGACAGCTTCTCATTCTTGTTTTCCGTGACCTCGATAGACAGTTTTGAAGGGATGTGTTGGTCAGCTATTTTGTGTTTTTTTTTTAATTATTTTTTTATTTATCTATGATAGTCACACCCAGAGAGAGAGAGAGAGGCAGAGACAGGCAGAGGGAGAAGCAGGCTCCATGCACCGGGAGCCCGACGTGGGATTCGATCCCGGGTCTCCAGGATCGCGCCCTGGGCCAAAGGCAGGCGCCAAACCGCTGCGCCACCCAGGGATCCCATGGTCAGCTACTTTGTTGCAGGAGCCTCAATTTGGGTGTGTCTGATATTTCTGTCATGAGTAGGCTGGGAATATGGAATTTTGGAAAGACTACCACAGTGGTGAAGTGCTTCTGTGCCTTTCCATCCCATCTCAGTTGGGGGTGCATGAGATTCACACAGCATTACTGCTGACTTTCATCACTGACTTTTGTCACTCAGTTAAAGTTGTGTGTGCCAGTCTGCTGCCCCAAGTCACTGTTTCCCTCTCTCTACACTCTGTTGTTTAGAAGTGTGCTCTAAATCTACCCCACCTTTGGGGTAGGGGGTGGGGAGGATTTTCCTTCACCTCCTGAAGTGAGGAGTCTATTATTAGGAATTCTTTTATTTTTTATTTTTTAAGATTTTATTTATTCATTCATGAGAGATACAGAAACATATGCAGAGGGAGAAGCCAGTTCCCCGTGGGGAGCCTGATGCAGAACTCAATCCCAGGACCCCAGCATCATGACCTGAGCCAAAGGCAGTTATTCAACCACTGAGCCAGGTGCCCCTATCTGGAATTCTATTAAAGCAAAATTAGCCTTTTCTCCCCTATTTGTTCATTTGTTTATATCAATATAAACTTGTGTATATTTATTTCATATTTTGGTTATAGTCCAATGCCGTATTATTAAGAAATCTTTTTGAGTGACAAAAAAAATGAATTAAAGTATCTCCACAATGCTCTGAGGTTGGTACCATTATTATGTCCACTTTACAGGTGAGGAAACTGAATCTTAATGTCAAAACGGCACAGGCCAGATTTGAATCTGTCTGGGTCAGGCAAAAATTGCTCCAGGTTGCTTGCAGGAATTGTCTGCTGGATAACAAACACTTTCCTCTCTCTAGACTTCAGAGGATCCAAACACATCCAGGCCTCCCCTTCTCAATTACCTTCTTCCCTATCCCTTACCCCAATTTGCTCTATTAATTAATTTGTACTTTTATAAAGTTTCTCTTGCCAGAATGTTGAGCAAAAATCACGTCTACCATTTCCACACAGCAGTTATTTCTATCTTCTAAGTTCCCTCCCTGTCTTAACTCCTTGGCATCCATTGTTTTATATTCTATTAGCTCATATGGGCAGAGGACTTGGCAGTTTGTAAAATGCTTTCACACATCATCTGATCCTTGTGATGTCCTTATGAGGTAAGCATCACAACCAATGTGTTTCCCATTCTCTATGGGAGATAGTTGAGGTCAATGAGCCTGAGAAACTTGCCCAGGACCCACTGCTGGGAAGTGGTAAACCCTATAAGGCAGAAGGAACACCATGTAGAATGACTCAAAGGCAAAAACCAGTATGGGACATTTGAGCCAGTGCCCACTGTTCATTATGGAGTATTAATGTGTAACACATTGGTGCCTATTCATATTATTTATTCTTTTTGATTCATTCTTGGTAGGTTTTATGCTTCTAGAAATGTATTCATTTCTTCTAGGTTATCAAATTTGGTGGCATATAATTGTATATGGCAGTTATTTTCTGATCATATGCATTCCTGTAGTGTCAGTTGTAATGGCTCCTTTAGTTTCTAATTTTATTTATTGAAATCTTTTTGTCTTGTTTAGTGTAGCTAAAGGTTTGAGAGTTTTATCTTTCAAAAATACACGTACATTTTAAAGATTTGTTTTGAGAGAGAAAGAGAGAGAGAGAGAGCACACAGGTGGGAGGAGAGAGAATCTCAAGCAGGCTCTGCACTCATGACCTTGAGATCATGACCTGAGCTGAAACCAAGAGTCAAAGGCTTAACTGACTATACTACCCAGGTGCCCTGATATATATATATGTTTATTTATGTATGTAATATGTATGTCCAATGTGGGACTCAAACTCATGACCCCAAGATTAATAGTCATATGCTTTACTGATGGAGCCAGCCAGACACGCCTGTTTTATCTTTTTGAAAAACCAGCTCTTAGTTTCATTGATTGATCATTTTTTATTGTTCTTCTAGTCTCTATTTCTTTTATTTCCAGTAAATACCAGTGCATACCTTACTAGGTATGAATCTTTTTCAGCTTTGTCCAAAGGTTTGACATTACCCGTCCAATTAAGACAATGAGGATAATATATACTACTTAGATAAAACTCAGCGCATCACCTGCATGTTTTGCTATTCATTTTGCCCTCTCTATGACATTATACACACTTTTTACCCCATCATCAGATGCTATGTCCTTTAACCCACTGATTGCAACTTATTTTAAAGTAACTCTTAACTTCTCTCTGATAGATAGCTAAAGTTTTGATGGAGTGACAAGGAGTTGTAAAGCATAAAAAATTTTAGATACAAAATGGCCCTTTTGTATCTAAAGGATAACCTTAGACCCTATAAGCTCTCTTGAACTGTCTATTTCCTGTAGGCTTTGCCCACTACTTATTATTTTTCCAACACTAGCAAAATGACTATTTCATACAAATATTTAAGTGTTTTGTTGAATTAATGGACAATATAAAATGTGTATCGGGGGTCCCTGGGTGGTTCAGTGGTTTAGTGCCGCCTTCAGCCCAGGGCGTGATCCTGGAGACCCGGGATAGAGTCCCAAGTTGGGCTCCCTGCATGGAGCCTGCTTCTCCCTCTGCCTGTGTCTCTGCCTCTCTCTCTCTCTCTTGTGTCTCTCATGAATAAATGAATAAAATCTTTTAAAAAAGTGTATCTAGAACAGGGATAGGAGAAGAAAAGAGAGAAAAAGGCAAACATACTGGGGAAAGTTAGTTGAGAAAATGAATTCTACCAAATGGCTCATTTTTGTTAGGTACCAAGTTGAAAGTACATCCTCTTTCTTAATTCTTACTCTGCCTTGTCTTCACCTTCATCAAATGAAAACAAACAAACAAACAAACAAACAAACAAATAACTAAAGTTGATCTATGTGAAGTTATACAATGCCTTAGGGTTTTTTAGAACATATAAGTATAATGAAATTGGAACCATTAATTGAATCACACAATAATTCTACAGAGAAGAGAAAAAAATGTATTGAAAAGAAGAAACTGGTTCATAAAATAAGATTAAAAAATACATCTTTTAAAAATAAGATTAAAAAATACATCTAATCTTTTAATAAGATTAAAAAAATACATTTGAGTTTCAAGTTTAAAAAAATGCCAACACCAAAGACTGGCATCGAGTGGTAACAGTGGCAGTTTATTAATAATCTGTCATGTAAAGCTGACACAGTATATGCTGAATTCTGCTCTGCTTTACAATGAAATCCCATCCATTTTATTACTACCAGAATTAAATATGTTCTATTGAAAGGCTTTAGTAAGCTTAAATATGATTTAAAGTTCTTTTTCCAATACATTTATTGCTTTCCTAACACCTTATTATCAAGAAGTCAGATCAACAAAAGTCTAATCTTGATTCTCCCACATATCCATGGTATACCAAACAGGGAGCAAGATAAAACACACATGTTTATAGGGGTTGATAGGTTTGCCTTTAGACAAATGGAAAAGTCATAGCAACTAAATTACTTGTTTCTGACACGTTGGGAGCAGGGAGGAGACTGCTGGAAATAATATAGGGTAAGTATTAAATAATAAAGGGTAAGTATTAAAAGTTACACCTGTAGAATTCACAGATGGATAATTTTTTTAATCAGAATTAGGTGTGAGCTATCCAGATAGGAAGAATCTATTTAAAGGTGTAAAAAGGTGATTGTCCATATTCAGACTAAAGGATTTGGAGGAGGTATTTTATAAGTAAACATCAATGAACCAGATTTTCATAAATGGTAATTGAAGTTAAATTCCATTTTTTCTACGTATTGTTCAGTTTGGCTATGCAGGATTATATCACCACCAGTTACCTAACATATTTTACATGACCTCTGTTAGTGTCAGGCTTCCAAAAGTGTGCTATGAGGATCTGAGGGAAGACAGGCTAAAAAGCATATGAGCCAGTCCAATTAGTAGAAAGGTTAAGAGTCATTACACAGTAAAACAACTGGAACAGAGTTCAGGATTTGGCATAGCGATCAGTAAAGAAATAAGTAAAACTCTGTACTATAAATATGTTGAGTTAGAATACTAGTTTTCATCCATCAGATAGTTAAGAGTATTCTTATTACTGAATAGTAAGACCATAATCTCAGATACACTTGTCTTTATTCCATGATTAAAACGTTTTTCAAATGAAACTTGAGAATTTGTGTCTATTTCCAAAATCTCAGAATAGAAATATAAATACAAAAGCTCTGCAAGATTTCCAACTTTAATCTCTTTCATTGAAAATATTAATCATCAAGTAGCAATATTCTAACACCTACTACTAGATAAGAGTGCAGAGAGGAGGATGTGGGGAAAGAGGATACCAGGAAGTAAGTATACTACCCAAGATAAAATTTTGCCATGGATAATAGAAATGAAAAGGTGTGTGTGAGTGTATGTGTGTGTATTTCTCATTTATTGGAGAAAGCATTATATAACGGTACTTGTTAATAAATTTCTACAAAGAAGAGGTTTACAAGTTCAAAAGAAGAATAGAAGAGAAGTAGAACAGCAGAAGCCTCAGTTTTCCCCATTCTAAATTCAGGCAATTGGAAGTGACAATTTTTAAAGTTTCATAATTCTCAGATAGACAATTCCAAGTGAATTTCCATAAACCATAATTGACTCATGATCATTGGCTAAGTAGCTCAACATGTAATTCACCATGTGAATATAAATGGAAACTTTGGTCAAAATAAAAGTGTCTTAAAAAAATAAATAAAAGTATTTTTTGTATAAAATATTCAGAATATCAAGGTGAGCACTTCCTAAGGAGCTGGATTTGTTGGCATTATGTGTGCAAAGTGTTAAAGAGAAAGTACATAACACTGGATTTAGGAAAACCTCTGGGAGCATGACATAATGCACATAATGACTGTACTGTAGCCATCAGCTTCCAGGTGGTGAAGGGTTGTAGTGTGCTGTGGTAAGTGGTATGTTGTGGTAGGTGGCATGTTGTGGTACGTGTGTGTACACATGCACACAATGGGTCACACGAACAATTACATTCTTTTTCTTTTTTCTTGTCTATTTTCGCCCCCCCCCACCCCCCGTTTCTTATTCCTGACCATACTATGGGCACTTGCCTTTTTGGAAGCTAACAAAAACTCGTTAGCTTCTCCCTGAGCTATTGCTTAAATAATTTCTTTTTTCCCCGTCTCACTCACTCCTTAAGCTTCATTTGGTATAGTGAAGACAGCATAAGCTTTGGAGGCTATCATGCTGGTAACATATGGAAAAGTTATGATTATCTGAGAATCACAGACTTTTAACTATGTACAATACGAGAGTCCCCTTTTCCTCCTTCACGTTTTAAATTCCTTGTTTCCTTCCCATTGTGCTTACATATAAAAATATACTTTGTTCTTCATTCTGCTCCAAAACAATTTCCCAAACGGTATTCTAAACACAAATCTGTGTCAGAATCCTCTTGGGACGCTTGATGAAAATTTCACTTCCGAGGTTTTACTCTAGATCTTACCAAATCAGACACCTTGGATGGTATGGGTACCTGGAAATGTGTGCTTTCATAAGCTTGCTTTGGGAAATGTGCACATGGAAGTTGCATACAACTGATCTAAACCATTATGCTTACGCAGTGGTTTAACAGTCTTGTATTAGGTTCTAGAAACTATTTTCTGAGAAAATCTTAATCATAGCTGGCAGGCTGCCTTCTAAATTTAACATAAGAAAAACTAAAAGTGGGAAATGGAATTAATTGCCCTTCGCAACAGTTCAACCTGGACGGAGATGATTGTGGGAGCACTGCACTCACTTGAATAACTCACCAGAAACCTGTGGCTGACTCTTCCTTTTGTGATTTTTGATCGTCATTCTGGATTCCTTGTATTACATGTTACTAAATACTAATAAATGTATTGCTTATTCATCTTTTCTTTCCCTCCTATATCCTAATTTTAGAAGAAAAATATCGTAATATAGTACAGAAATCATAAAGGACAGGGTTTATGGGTAAGAAGACAATTTTGTCACTCTTCTCTGAAAATTTGAGCATTTAAATGACAATGTGACAATATAATAAATATTTTTATTTCTTTAAATTTGTAAAAGAGTTTCCTGAATATTTCTCACTGCTTGTTTTTTATAGATGAAATAAACTGCTTCATATAGTAGAAGTAAGACAGCATGACATGTGGTTTGTCATTTCAAACCACAAATTCAATTATTGGTGTATGAAAACACATGGGTATGTTGAGTATAGTTCCATAGGATAACTTTTAAAAATTATATCAGAATATTGTGTGTGTCTTCAGTTACATGATTATTTTCTCTAGGAAGATCATAGGGCTTCAAATGAATGAGTGAAACACACTTGGCTAGCAATATTTTAAAATCATTTTTGTTTCAGTTAAAGTCACTGATGCTGACTATGAAAAAAAGAAGTATTACATTTTGACTGTCCAGTTTCCCCTTCTCAGAAACTATGTACAATCAAGGCCATTTTGTATGTGTTTCCTTTGCTATCTTCCCATCTCCATTGGCTTTTCCTGGGAGTTTAAGTGGTGTCACCCCCCAGCACTGTGCAACACCTCTCTAGGGGCCAGGAATATCCTGGCTTTTCTCATACAACAAAAGGAAATCCTTTGAGGTCTAAAACATTAAGTTTTCCTAAAGTAACTAGAAAAAAAGATAAGAGAGCCCTAACCAGAAGCAGTTGGGTTTATGGAATACAGAACCCTAATTATCAGCTACTACAGACTGGCTAGGCTGTCCCCCCATATGTCATATCGTACTTTCTCCCATCTCTTTTAAGGGAGGAGAAGTTCCACATGTAACTAGCTATCTTTGAAGAAAACAGATGATGTTTTATCCATGTGCAGGATAAAAGAAATCTTTCTTCTTTCTGGAGGGTCAGTGATATATTGTCCAAAGTCTCAGATGTTTCAGCATTTACTCAGAAGTCTCTTTTATTTTTATGTAGAGTAAACAAAACATCATCCTAAAATTCCAGAACTCAAAAAAACTTAGAAATCAGATTATTCCACTATCACATATTATAAATGATAAAATGAAGACCAGAAGGCTATACTTCTAGAAAATCTTACTAGATGGAAACATTCCCCTTATCTGCCTTCACTACTAGCAAACCTCGTATTCTCTCTTTAAGATCTAGTTCAAATTTTCTATCTGTGAGGTAGGACACTTTCATTGACTCCCACAGGCACTTATTATTACCCTGGCCTCTCCTATAACATTTGTTTCATATCCTTCTAATACGATCTATCATCTCTGGTACACCTCTCTGGCTGTGAAACCTTGAGCGAGTTTCATATCTTAATCTCAATTTTACTGCAATAAGCAACAGTCCCTCTCTCGGGGATACTATAAGGATTAAAATAAATAATCATTGTAAAGGATTTAGCACATTTCCTGGTACATCATGCATGCTCAACAAATCTTAGTGTTGTCAGGCTAATTTACGTATCCACATGTCCTTCCCTTTCACTAATTGGGGAGTTCCAAAATGAGCTCTTATTTGGTCAGTAGCCCAGTGACTGGCACTGGGTGGTGCACACTTTACCCTCAAGAAGTCTGCATTGAACATGTTAAAGAATGAATCTTTGTTTTGTTTTGTTTTGTTTTGCTTTTTTTGTTTGTTTTTTTGAAGAATGAATATTCTTACATGCCTGGTCCCTCATAAAATCCTTTCTCTGTCATATATCCTTCAGAATAGGCACAATGCCATTTAATCCCTTAATCAAAATTATTTCCAAAAGTTTAAAATAAAACATAGAATAAGCCAGTGCTTTGGTTATGTGTGTCCTTAGCAAAGTCAGGATTTTCTGTTTTACTTGAGAAATTTCATACCAAGTATAATTAATGTGTCCTTCTATGATTTCTCAAGAAGAAAATGTAGTCCCACCCAAATATATTGGATTTTATCCTTAATTTATATTCAACCTTTTCCTGATGCTGTGATTTGACCTGAAAGTATTGAAGTTATATCTCTATTTCATGCGTGGGCAAATGCTCTAGCCATAGTATTCAAAACAATTTTGCATGGCAAGCTTTTTCTAGAACATTTTACCTGTCATGCTTGAAATTTACATTAGAAGAATAATTGACTTCCTTACTTAATGATATCTTTAAGGAACTATGAAAATTCATGAATAAAATTCTATTTTAGAATAATTTGAAGTAAAGAATCTTACTTTAATGATTCAGTTAATAGATAAACGCATACTTAAATATAATAAAACATGCTGTTATAATTATCAATTTTGAAAATAATCTATGATGTGAAAAAAATCAATATTCACAAGGATAAACATGTTTACTCTGTTACAGACTTACTGTAAAATTATGATGCCGTAGGAAACCCATCTCTATCACAGACTTCTATCTGGGTAGTCATACAGATCCTATGAACACAGGAACCCAATGCTATTAATAAGAGACAGATTAGAGGGATCCCTGGGTGGCGCAGCGGTTTAGCGCCTGCCTTTGGCCCAGCGCGCGATCCTGGAGACTGGGGATTGAGTCCCACGTCGGGCTCCCGGTGCATGGAGCCTGCTTGTGTCTCTGCCTCTCTCTCTGTCTCTGTGTGACTATCATAAATAAATAAAAATTAAAAAAAAAAAAGAGAGACACGTTAGAACCTCTTCAGGTTAGAAACAAACTTCACAAAGATTTTTGTTTGAATTAGGTATTAGTTGATTATAAATGTTATCACTTATAACAGAGGAAACTCAACTTCTTGGCTTCAGAGACTTATCAAAATAAAAAGCCCCCCTTAGCTAAAAATTTTCATATAATACTTTCAGGGATAGTCTACCTTAGGTAAATGCATTTTACAGATTTTAGAGCAGGGGCAAAAAAGCTCATTTTAAAGATCTACACTCAAAAAAGAAAATTAGCATTGCCCCTAAATTATAGATGTTCCTAGCTTGTGATTTCTTCATTGATTCAGATATTATGAAATGGCGTTTTCAAGTTGGCAGAAAGGGTAACGGGAAGGTGGATCTCATTTATGCTGCTTCAAAATATTTAGAGCATTCGTAATTTCTCTCCCCCCCCTTTCTCTCTCTCTCACAAACACACACACACACACACACACACAATTATCTCCTATAAGTATAAATATCCAGCACAATAGAAGTATCAACAGAATAATAATTACCGTATCTTTTAAAGTTGCTATATATTTTGGAATAATAATAGGTTTTCCTCAGTCTCCTCAGACTTTCACCATCCTCCAACTTGTTCCATTCATTTTACAATAGTGCAGATTATTGTCCGTTCCAGAGTACTTAGCAAGAATGTTAGGAAACCAGAAGAATTTCTAAGTCAAATTCTTAATGATAACATTGTGGTTTCTTTTAACACTTTACTTATGAGCTAAATGCTCGTGGTCTTACTCTAAGCACACAATGGAGACTTATTGATTTAACTTAAAAATAGATTGACCTCTTTGAATACAGCAAAAGAAATAAAGCACCTCTTACTCTTAAGTTTATTTTGAGATAACAAGGTATTCATAATGACATTATCTTTCTTTGTAGCCCACCAGATTGGAATAAGATGACGTAGTTGAAATGAATTCATATTCTGGAATGCATTCTATTAAATACAGTATATTTGAATTTTGTAATAATTATACATTGAAATAAACTCACTAATCAGTGAATGATTATAACAAGTAACAATACATTTCAAATAAGCATGCTTAGCTTATTTATTTGACTCTGAAATCAAAATTTCGAGACAGACTTCCTTGATTTATGATGGGGTTATATCCTGATTAACCCATCATAAATTAAAAATGTCATAAGTTGAAACGCACTTGTACACCTAACCTACTGACCACTATAGCTTAGTTTTAGCCCAACTTAAATGTGCCCAGACCACTTACGTTAGTCTATAGTTGGATAAAATCCTTTAATAATGTTGATTGTCTCATGTAATTTATTGAATACTGTACTGAAAGTGAAAGAGATTGGCCATGCGGCATAAGAATGGTTGTCAGTGTGTCAGTTGTTTACTCTTGTGATGGCATTACGGGCCAGGAGCTGTGGCTCACTGCTACTCCCTGGCATTGGGGGAGAGGACTGTGCTACATACTATCAGCCTGGGGAAAGATTCAAATTCAAAATCTGAAGTATGGTTTTTATTCAATGTGTATAGCGTTCACACGATTGCAAGTAGGGTATCATATGCGTATAATGAATTCTGAGATAATTAGGGTTTTAATATTACCATATTCTTCTGTTGCAGACATAAATTATGGTTATTATGGGTAAAAAAAAGGAGATCTTTGAATGAGAAGCCATTTGATTAAATTCCAAGTTTTTCTGTATTTATTAATCATGACTAATCTGATATGCTGTTCTCAAGATTATAACTAGGGATATGCTGGACAAAAATGGAGTGGGATGGTCTGAAGTAAATGCAAACAATTCTTATGGGCAAAATTTCAGATAGAATGTGTGAGAATACACGTCAGTTTATGATAGTGCAGATAGATATAAGTTATGATATAATTATGCTATTAAATAAATGAAATGAGGCATCAGGGACGACATGCTACAAACACAACTGCAAGGCAATCAGCTGTCCCACCTTCACAAACAGATTTGAGGAATGACAGGAAATTTTTGATTGCCGATGTTTTCAACCTTGCCAAAAAAGGAAGATACAAATGTATAGAAACTTCCTTGCAAGTTAATGAGGAAAAATGGTCCATTTTCATTTCTCTTCTATCAGATTCTCTCGTTTTGAGATGTGGTTTTCTAGAGACGATGATGGTAATGACAGAAGTTTATAGAGCTCTTTCAATTTTCACTTATTCTAGTAAATTCCTCCTTCTATATTGTTCTTACTTGTGCTTATGTTCAACTGCGAAAGGTCATGTGAAGGTTAGAAATTCTTTGCTCAATAAAATAAACTTTTCCTATTTTTCCCCAATTGTTTATTTAAGAATACCAGCCATTGCTACTCCTTTCCATTTGTCACTGCCCTGATCACACTGTAGACTCATTTTATAATCCCAAATACTGTTGAAGTCTGTTGTATAAAAATAGATTTAATCTCAACCCCGTAGAATGCAGAGGTCTCAATGGTTACCATATGTCTTTGCAGTGTCAATTCATACATATATTTACACATATCAACCTAGAACAATTAGCTACAATTGGGTTGCTAGATCATTGGCTTGAATGAATCCCTGGAATGTCTAGTATTTAATCTTTCTTCCCCACTTCTAATTTGGTTTTTATCTAAAGTAATAACTCCAAATCCATACTCTGAGTAGAAGAAAGTAAAACAATACATTCTCAATCCCAAAAGCAGTTATTGATTCTTTTTTAAAAAATATTTTATTTAGGGGATCCCTGGGTGGATCAGCGGTTTGGCACCTGCCTTTGGCCAGGGCGCGATCCTGGAGTCCCGGGATCGAGTCCCGCGTCGGGCGCCCGGCATGGAACCTGCTTCTCCCTCTGCCTGTGTCTCTGCCTCTCTCTCTCTCTGTTTTTCATAAATAAATAAATAAAATGTTTTTTAAAAGATTTATTTATTTATTTATTTATTTATTTATTCAACTACTGAGCCACCCACGCATCCTGAGTTATTGATTCTTTTACTAGCGCCTGTCTCCCAATTTCATCTTGACCAACTCAGTTGTGAATGTTTTTGCTATATAATCAATTGCTCTAATCTAGGACTCATGTTTGTTGTCTCTTTTTCTCTCACCCTCTACATTCAATCAGTTATTAAGTCCTTTTGATTCTGCCTCCAATAGATTGCAAATCCATGTCAGTGGTCCCATCCTGGTCTAGGACATCATATCTTTCTCTCTTGGAAATCTTTAAGTGTCTCCTCCTAAATGCTCTTTCCACTTCTAGTCTTACTTCCCACTAATTCATTCTCCATAAAGCACTTATCTTAAAACATAAATGCAATTACCACACACTTTTGCTTAAAAGCATCCAGTGGCTTCCAATGGCATTTACAATGAAATCCAATACACTTGTTATGGACTACAAAGCTTACTTCATTTCAAGCCCCTCTCCTTTTTACGTACTATGCTCCTGCTACACTAACATTCTTTTATTTCTTTGGACATTCCAAGCTCCTCCTTAATTCAGAATCTAGAAGTCCCATTATACTGTCTTTCTATCTCCATTTCTTCATGTAGTGAGCTCATCTTTCATGAGTTTACTTTCATGAGTAAAGTTATTAATTATCAATTTCTGTATTCATTATTCTACATTTGAGAATATTTTCCTTCATGACATTTATCAAAGGTGAGATTTATTTTGCACGTTTAATTCTTTTTCCCCCATTAAACTGTGAAATAAGTAAGATAAAAACTTTGTCAGCTCTGCCATTGTGAGATAAGTTAGACATTTTCTCAGCACAGAGTGAATTCTTCCTAAATTTGTTAATGGAAAGAAGGAAAGAGAGAGAAAAGAAAGGATGGAGAGAGAGATGGTTGGAAAAGGAATGTGTTTGAGAAACAAATGTTTGATTTAGCAAAAGAAACCCGGTAATCTGTCTAGCTCACATACAATTGTTTTTCTAGATAGCAAAAATTCACAGGGTATCTGCTACTGCCAGATGTTGTGCCAGGAACTAGAAAATATTTCTGTTTTTCATAGGGGAACTCTAACGTTACTTTAGGAGTTCAGTGAAATAAATATACCATTGAATAGGTCAACAGAAATAAAAGAAAAAATAGACTATTTCGTGTGTCCAATCATTTTATCCTGAAGTTCATTCTTCATTTATGTACCAAAGATTTTTTGTTATATATTTTTTCAGACTTTATCTCTTTTTGGTCTTTTTAAAGGGTGTTCGTGCTCTCAGATTATAATTTTATTGTATTATTCAATCTTTTAATTTTGAGTTCAGACTATGCATAATAAAACAATGTACATGTGTATAATTCTTTAGTTTATACCACTTTCCTTCATGTAGCATGTTAATTACACGTCTTTGAACTCTTTTGCCCCCAAGCGCTGAAATCTCTGTGAAAATCAAGTCAAGTGCCAGTATTTAACTGGCATCAATTACTTGTATCTGTGATATGTCTCTACCGCATTGTTCCCTTTAACTATCATTTACCTTCAGGGATGGCTTCATAAATCAAATCCTGAAGTATTTGTGTAAACCATGCTGTATTTCACAGGTAAACATTAATAAACTTGTTATTTAACTATTTGAAATGGCTAGTGGAGGATCAAACCTATCAATGCTACATACAGTCTTTGTACCAATCATCAAGATACCTTTCTGGTTTCACCACTGCTCCCCCTGCTCTAATTACCCCACATAGATCAGTAACTTAGTAAAAGTAAAAATCACCTAATTAGCTTTTAATTAGCACACACTCCATATTTCATCATCTTTGGCTATCTAAAATAGACAAGCAGATCTAAAAGAAGAAAAAAAAGCTCTTTTTTTTTAAAAAAAAAAAAAACAGATACAAACACCACACTCTCCAAATATATGAAAGTAAATAAAATACAATTTTTAGCCTTAAGGATTTTAACCAATAAGCCCTATATTTTTCTCATCAGATTTTTCACTATTATAAAGATTTTTAAATGATTGCTAATTATTAAAAACAACCTATTATATATATGGTTTCTTTCATACTTTCATTGCTTAGGAGTTACTCCAAAGTTAATGATGGCTTGTATTATGGACCCAGAGATTTTTTTTTTAAATGGTCAAAATTGGGTACGTGAATATGAAATTATCGAACTTTCCATTTTAAGTGATTATCCAATTATGTCTCATTACGTTTCTTAAGTATTTCAACTATTCTGGAGACAGTTGAAGGTATTTAAATCAAGATGAATACTTCTTCACATGCAATTCAAACCATGCACAATAGAACAAAACAGTCTGTGGCAAGCATATACACATTTGCATAATTGACTCCGAATCTTAAGGAAGACTTAATACTGATTTTTACACTATTATTCCTATCAAGCACCAAACAGGTATGCGATGAACTTCCGTGTCATGGAAAACTTTATACATATACATGTCTATACATAAATCTCAAGGCAAATAAAATCTCAATGTAGTACATAATATTCTGTAGTTAATCCTTTAGACTATATTTATCATGGCTGTTATGTGTTTATGCAATTTATGAAACGTGATATTTTGGAGACAACTAAGTACATTTTATTAATTTTATTTGAATGCTAAGACTAAATTCTGAGTTTTTTTTAATGATTCTGTAGATTATTTATTTTGCAGGCTTCACTTAATATATGCTGGAAATAAATTATCATAGTACATTAAGAGTTAAAGTCAAATTTTGATCTTTATGTTGCTGAATGTTCATTTCAAAATTGTAACTGATGGAGGGGAGGGGCAAGAAGGCGGAAGAGTAGGGTCCCCAAATCACCTGTCCCCACCAAATTACCTACATAACCTTCAAATCATCCTGAAAATCGACGAATTCGGCCTGAGATTTAAAGAGAGACCAGCTGAAACGCTACAGTGAGAAGAGTTCGCGCTTCCATCAAGGTAGGAAGACCGGGGGGAAAAAGAAATAAAGAAGCAAAAGGCCTCCAAGGGGGAGGGGCCCCGCGAGGAGCTGGGCAGGAGAGCCCCGTCCTGGAGGAGCAGGAGCTGCACCAACCTTCCCGGGCGGAAAGGGGCTCGCAGGGAGTTAGAGCAGGACCCAGGAGGGCGGGGATGCCCTCGGGCTCCCTGGGACACTAACAGGCACCTGCGCCCCGGGAGAGTGCCCCGAGCTCCCTAAGACGGCAGCTCGCACAGCGGGACCCGGAGCAGCTCGGAGGGGCTCGGGCGGCGGCTCCGCGGAGGGGGCTGCGGGGCGGGAGCGAATCCAACAGCGCAGGCCCCGGAGCACAGGGCGCCGGGACACAGCCCAGGATCCGGCCTCCCCCGGGACAGGCAGAGACCCAGAGGGCCCAGGACAGCAAGGACGCTCCTGCCCAGAGCTGAGCAGATCAGCGGCCCCGCCCCGGAGCCTCCAGGCCCTGCAGACGGAGAGCCCCGGAGCTACTGCGGGGGCTGAATCCCGGTTCCCAGAGCTGCCGCCCCACTGTGGCTGTTCCTCCTGGGGCCTCACGGGGTAAACAGCCCCCACTGAGCCCTGCACCAGGCGGGGGGCAGAGCAGCTCCCCCAAGTGCTAACACTTGAGAATCAGCACAGCAGGCCCCTCCCCCAGAAGACCAGCAACACGGACCAGTTCCAGGGGAAGTCAAGGGACTTAAAGTGTACAGAATCAGAAGATACTCCCCCGAGTTTGTTTTTTTTTTTCTTTCTGATTTCTGATTGCTTCCCCCACCCCCCCCTTTTTTTCCACCTTTCTTTTTCTTTCTCTTTTTCTTCTCTTTTTTCCTTTTTTTCTTTTTTCTTTTTCTCTTTTCTTTCCTTCTCTCTCTCTCTTTTTCTCCTTTTCCCAATACAACTTGTTTTTGGCCACTCTGCACTGGGCAAAATGACTAGAAGGAAAACCTCACCTCAAAAGAAAGAATCAGAAACAGTTCTCTCTCCCACAGAGTTACAAAATCTGGATTACAATTCAATGTCAGAAAGCCAATTCAGAAGCACTATTATACAGCTACTGGTGGCTCTAGAAAAAAGCATAAAGGACTCAAGAGACTTCATGACTGCAGAATTTAGATCCAATCAGGCAGAAATTAAAAATCAATTGAATGAGATGCAATCCAAGCTAGAAGTCCTAACGACGAGGCTTAACGAGGTGGAAGAACGAGTGAGTGACATAGAAGACAAGTTGATGGCAAAGAGGGAAACTGAGGAAAAAAGAGACAATTAAAAGACCATGAAGACAGATTAAGGGAAATAAACGACAGCCTGAGGAAGAAAAACCTACGTTGAATTGGGGTTCCCGAGGGCACTGAAAGGGCCAGAGGGCCAGAATATGTATTTGAACAAATCCTAGCTGAAAACTTTCCTAATCTGGGTAGGGAAACAGGCATTCAGATCCAGGAAATAGAGAGATCCCCCCCTAAAATCAATAAAAACCGTTCAACACCTCGACATTTAATAGTGAAGCTTGCAAATTACAAAGATAAAGAGAAGATCCTTAAAGCAGCAAGAGACAAAAAATCCCTGACTTTTATGGGGAGGAGTATGAGGGTAACAGCAGACCTCTCCACAGAGACCTGGCAGGCCAGAAAGGGCTGGCAGGATATATTCAGGGTCCTAAATGAGAAGAACATGCAACCAAGAATACTTTATCCAGCAAGGCTCTCATTCAAAATGGAAGGAGAGATAAAGAGCTTCCAAGACAGGCAGGAACTGAAAGAATATGTGACCTCCAAACCAGCTCTGCAAGAAATTTTAAGGGGGACTCTTAAAATTCCCCTTTAAGAAGAAGTCCAGTGGAACAATCCACAGAAACAAGGACTGAATAGATATCATGATGACACTAAACTCATATCTGTCAATAGTAACTCTGAACGTGAACGGGCTTAATGACCCCATCAAAAGGCGCATGGTTTCAGACTGGATAAAAAAGTAGGACCCATCTATTTGCTGTCTACAAGAGACTCATTTTAGACAGAAGGACACCTACAACCTGAAAATAAAAGGTTGGAGAACCATTTACCATTCAAATGGTCCTCAAAGGAAAGCAGGGGTAGCCATCCTTATATCAGATAAACTAAAATTTACCCCGAAGACTGTAGTGAGAGATGAAGAGGGACACTATATCATACTCAAAGGATCTATCCAACAAGAGGACTTAACAATCCTCAACATATATGCCCCGAATGTGGGAGCTGCCAAATATTTAAACCGATTAATAACCAAAGTGAAGAAATACTTAGATAATAATACACTTATACTTGGTGACTTCAATCTAGCTCTTTCTACCCTCGATAGGTCTTCTAAGCACAACATCTCCAAAGAAATAAGAGCTTTAAATGATACCCTGGACCAGATGGATTTCACACATATCTACAGAACTTTACATCCAAACTCAACTGAATACACATTCTTCTCAAGTGCACAAGGAACTTTCTCCAGAATAGGCCACATACTGGGTCACAAATCGGGTCTGAACCGATACCAAAAGACTGGGATCGTCCCCTGCATATTCTCAGACCATAATGCCTTGAAATTAGAACTAAATCACAACAAGAAGTTTGGAAGGACCTCAAACACGTGGAGGTTAAGGACCATCCTGCTAAAAGATGAAAGGGTCAACCAGGAAATTAAGGAAGAATTAAAAATATTCATGGAAACTAATGACAATAAAGATACAACCGTTCAAAATCTTTGGGATGCAGCAAAAGCAGTCCTGAGGGGGAAATACATTGCAATACAAGCATCCATTCAAAAACTGGAAAGAACTCAAATACAGAAGCGAACCTTGCACATAAAGGAGCTAGAGAAAAAACAGCAAATGGACCCTACGCCCAGCAGAAGAAGAGAGTTAATTAAAATTCGAGCAGAACTAAATGAAATCGAGACCAGAAGAACTGTGGAACAGATCAACAGAACCAGGAGTTGGTTCTTTGAAAGAATTAATAAGATAGATAAACCATTAGCCAGCCTTATTAAAAAGAAGAGAGAGAAGACTCAAATTAATACAATCATGAATGAGAAAGGAGAGATCACTACCAACATCAAGGAAATACAAACGATTTTAAAAACATATTATGAACAGCTGTACGCCAATCAATTAGGCAATCTAGAAGAAATGGACGCATTCCTAGAAAGCCACAAACTACCAAAACTGGAACAGGAAGAAATAGAAAACCTGAACAGGCCAATAACCAGGGAGGAAATTGAAGCAGTCATCAAAAACCGCCCAAGACACAAGAGTCCAGGGCCAGATGGCTTCCCAGGGGAATTCTATCAAACGTTTAAAGAAGAAATCATACCTATTCTACTAAAGCTGTTTGGAAAGATAGAAAGAGATGGAGTACTTCCAAATTCGTTCTATGAGGCCAGCATCAGCTTAATTCCAAAACCAGACAAAGACCCCACCAAAAAGGAGAATTACAGACCAATATCCCTGATGAACATGGATGCAAAAATTCTCAAGAAGATACTAGCCAATAGGATCCAACAACACATTAAGAAAATTATTCACCATGACCAAGTAGGATTTATCCCCGGGACACAAGGCTGGTTCAACACTTGTAAAACAGTCAATGTGATTCATCATATCAGCAAGAGAAAAACCAAGAACCATATGATCCTCTTATTAGATGCAGAGAAAGCATTTGACAAAATACAGCATCCATTCCTGATCAAAACTCTTCAGAGTGTAGGGATAGAGGGAACTAACCTCGACATCTTAAAAGCCTCTACGAAAAGCCCACAGCAAATATCATTCTCAATGGGGAAGCACTGGGAGCCTTTCCCCTAAGATCAGGAACAAGACAGGGATGTCCACTCTCACCACTGCTATTCAACATAGTATTGGAAGTCCTCGCCTCAGCAATCAGACAACAAAAAGACATTAAAGGCATTCAAATTGGCAAAGAAGAAGTCAAACTCTCCCTCTTCACCGATGACATGATACTCTACCTAGAAAACCCAAAAGCCTCCACCCCAAGATTGCTAGAACTCATACAGCAATTTGGTAGCGTGGCAGGATACAAAATCAATGCCCAGAAATCAATGGCATTTCTATACACTAACAATGAGACTGAAGAAAGAGAAATTAAGGAGTCAATCCCATTTACAATTGCACCCAAAAGCATAAGATACCTAGGAATAAACCTAATCAAAGAGGTAAAGGATCTATACCCTAAAAACGATAGAACACTTCTGAAAGAAATTGAGGAAGACACAAAGAGATGGAAAAATATTCCATGCTCATGAATTGGCAGAATTAATATTGTGAAAATGTCAATGCTACCCAGGGTAATTTACACGTTTAATGCAATCCCTATCAAAATACCATGGACTTTCTTCAGAGAGTTAGAACAAATTATTTTAAGATTTGTGTGGAATCAGAAAAGACCCCAAATAGCCAGGGGAATTTTAAAAAAGAAAACCATAGCTGGGGGCATCACAATGCCAGATTTCAGGTTGTACTACAAAGCTGTGGTCATCAAGACAGTGTGGTAGTGGCACAAAAACAGACACATAGATCAATGGAACAGAATAGAGAACCCAGAAGTGGACCCCGAACTTTATGGTCAACTAATATTTGATAAAGGAGGAAAGACTATCCATCGGAAGAAAGACAGTCTCTTCAATAAATGGTGCTGGGAAAATTGGACATCCGCATGCAGAAGAATGAAACTAGACCACTCTCTTTCACCATACACAAAGATAAACTCAAAATGGATGAGAGATCTAAATGTGAGACAAGATTCCATCAAAATCCTAGAGGAGAACACAGGCAACACCCTTTTTGAACTTGGCCACAGTAACTTCTTGCAAGATACATCCACAAAGGCAAAAGAAACAAAAGCAAAAATGAACTATTGGGACTTCATCAAGATAAGAAGCTTTTGCACAGAAGCTTTTGTATTTTTTGATACAGTCAACAAAACTAAAAGACAACCTACAGAATGGGAGAAGATATTTGCAAACGACCGCTCAAAGGGCTAGTTTCCAAAATCTATAAAGAACTTATTAAACTCAACACCAAAGAAACAAACAATCCAATCATGAAATGGGCAAAAGACATGAAGAGAAATCTCAGAGGAAGACATGGACATGGCCAACATACACATGAGAAAATGCTCTGCATCACTTGCCATCAGGGAAATACAAATCAAAACCACAATGAGATACCACCTCACACCAGTGAGAATGGGGAAAATTAACAAGGCAGGAAACCACAAATGTTGGAGAGGATACGGACAAAGGGGAACCCTCTTACACTGTTGGTGGGAATGTGAACTGGTGCAGCCACTCTGGAAAACTGTGTGGAGGTTCCTCAAAGAGTTAAAAATAGACCTGCCCTACGACCCAGCAATTGCACTGTTGGGGATTTACCCCAAAGATTCAGATCCAATGAAACGCCGGGACACCTGCACCCCGATGTTTCTAGCAGCAATGTCCACAATAGCCAAACTGTGGAAGGAGCCTCGGTGTCCACTGGAAGATGAATGGATAAAGTAGATGTGGTTTATGTATACAATGGGATATTACTCAGCCATAAGAAACGACAAATACGCACCATTTGCTTCAACGTGGATGGAACTGGAGGGTATTATGCTGAGTGAAGTAAGTCAATCGGAGAAGGACAAACAGTGTATGTTCTCATTCATTTGGGGAATATAAATAATAGTGAAAGGGAATATAAGGGAAGGGAGAAGAAATGTGTGGGAAATATCAGAAAGGGAGACAGAACATAAAGACTCCTAACTCTGGGAAATGAACTAGGGTTGGTGGAGGGGGAGGAGGGCGGGGGGTGGGGGTGAATGGGTGACGGGCACTGAGGGGGACACTTGACGGGATAAGCACTGGGTGTTATTCTGTATGTTGGTAAATTGAACACCAGTAAAAAATAAATTTATTAAAAAAAAGAAATATAAAAGACAATCTGCCCTCAATTTAAAATGTCTTTCAGAAGTACAAATTATATGTATGATTTTATTTACAAATCACACAAGTAAGTATATAAACTTTATCATTAATAAAATTGGGGTCTCTTGTTTTGGCAAGACTATTCCACGATGAAGAAACTGGATGGGTCAGAGAAAGAAGGCTTTGAGACTGAGAAAGATGTAATGAGCAGGAATGAAGATACATTGGCTTGTGTCAAAGAAACTGTAGGTGGGAAACTCCCAGTGTCTGAGAAACTAAGGGAAATAATAAGAGAGAGGAAATAGGCCCTTAAACATCTCTGTAACTCTAACATGGAGAGGGGAGGAAAACGAGGAGAATCAAAATCATAGTTAAAAGCAAAGAAGTGGACAAAGGCAAACACATGTAACCACCCCCATTGCAGGTTTCCAGCCTATTAGAGTAAGAAATGAAAAAAACCATAACTTTAAAGAAAACTATAAATGCTATCACTAGTTGATAATGGCATATTAATTGTACTGAGTTAACAATATTTTGTATTGTTTGACCTGATAATTACAGAAATGTGCATCCTTAAAGAATTACTGAAAAACAAAAATACTGTAGAGGTGCAAAAATTAACGTGTAAAGAATCTTATAAAACTAGAGAAATTCAACAGTACAGAAAGTCAAGAAACAGGAAAAATGAAAAGATCAATGATCTGTGAAAAATAGAAAATAGAATGATGTGTCATAGATGGTAATGGAGAAAGTAGTTTCAGTTCAGTAGTAAAAGTGGACAGGAAGAGGCATGTGGAAAGGAATAGATCGGAAGATAAAGAGATATGTGAAAAAATTGGCAGCAAAATAGGGAAATTTCAGAATGTTAAATAGAATATAATGTGCCAAATACTGGGGATCCCTGGGTGGCTCGGTGGTTTAGTGCCTGCCTATTTATCATGAATAAATAAATTAATAAATCTTTAAAAAAAATATGCCAAATACTAAATTTGCAGTGTTGATAAAAGATTGTTCTAATTTTCCTTGTTAGCATAACTAATAATTTTGATCTTTATATTTTAATCTTGTTCTAATTTTCCTTGTTAGCATAACTAATATTTTTAATCTATTGATTCTTATATCTTTTTCTTTTTTAAGAAAGATTTATTTATTTGACAGAGAGAGTGCATATGAACAGGAGGACACGCAGAGCAGGGGGGTGGGGGGGGAGAGAGAGAGAGAGAGAGAGAGAGAGAGAGGGAATTTCCAGCGGACTCTCTGAGGAGAGAGGCAGGGCTTGGTTAAGATCTCTGAGACAGAGACCCTGACCCAAGCTGAAATCAAGAGCTGGTCACTTAACCGATTGAGTCACTCAGGAACCCCTGTCAGCATCTTATATATATTTTTTTATTAAAGATTTTATTTATTCATTCATGAGAGACAGACAGAGAGAGAGAGAGAAGGAGAGAGAGAGAGAGAGAGGCAAAGACACAGGCAGAGGGAGAAGCAGGCTCCACGCCGGAGTCTGATGTGGGACTCGATCCTGGGACTCCCCGAACATGCCCTGGGCCAAAGGCAGGCACTAAACTGCTGAGCCACCCAGGGATCCCATCATCTTATATTTTACATCATCCCTCCTATTCATATAAAGTTTGTGCACAAAAGCCATGTATCAAGATTAAAGATATTTTTCCTGAAAATGATTATATACTCAGAACTTCAGGATTTTACTGTTCTAAGAAAATCTCAATTAACTTCCTTAGAAATCAGATTTTACAGAAGCGTATTTTGTTGCTTTATAATTCATTTTTGAATTAAATCCACTCCAAGTTTTCTATATTTGCTTACCAAATTAGAAACCATTTAAATATAGAATATGGTTTGCTACAATAGTAATGATACCTGAACTTAGTCTGGGATGTATTTTTTCTTTTTCTTTCTTTTTAAAGATTTTATTTATTCATGAGACACACACACACACACACACACACACACACACACACACACACAGAGGCAGAGACACAGGCAGAGGGAGAAGCAGGCTGTATGCAGGAAGCCCAATATGGGACTTGATCCTGGGACTCCAGGTTCATGCCCTGGGCTGAAGGCAGGCGCTAAACACTGAGCCACCCAAGGAACCCTGGGATGTATTTTTTCATATAGATTTGTTCACAATCTATAACAATCTGGTATTCTACAGAGGTCTGAGTACAGAAATATTTTTGAGTTAAATACTGAATGTAGCATAGCAATATTTACTCAAATTATAAATTGGAAGAGTTGGTTAAGATATTCTAAATTTGAGAATTTGTCTTAAAATTAGCATATATACATTTTTTCTGTAATAACCAGTACAAATTATAGTGTTGTTCTCTTGTATTCAAAAACTAGAGTGTGAGATTCTTTGTTAAATTATCTCTGTATACGTAACACTGTAATTCTTCTTGGCATTTTTATGCAAACAATATAAAAAAAGTTTTCATTTTAAAATGTGTCTAAAAATTATTTGATACTCTTCCCTTCAAAAGTGGAGCTCAGGGGCACCTGGGGGCTCAGTTGTTTATGTGTTTGCCTTCGGTTCAGATCATGATCCTGGGGTCCTGGGATGGAGCCCTGAGTTGGGCTCCTGTTCAGCGGGGAGAGTCTGTTTCTCTCTTCCTCTGACCTCCCCCTGCCCCTGCTCATGCTGGTGATCTCTCTCTCTCTCTCAAATAAATAAAATCTTAAAAAAAAAAAAGTAGAGCTTAATATCCCCCTCCTTGAGTATTCTGTCCAATTGCTGATTGTCCTGAATAGTCCAGGGTATGATAAGCAACAGAGAAAAGGAGAAAGAAAAAAATGGCATTCTGGCACATATGCAGGATTTCAGCTCCACTTGGCTTAGGTGAACAGATGACTGTTCGGGCGTATGCCCCCAAAGTCCCCCACTCTGCCCTCAATATCAAGAGCCTCACAACTAAGGCCCGTGCTTTGATCACAGCACAGACATGCAAAAATAGGAGTGGAAAGGTTATCAAGTAAGAAACGGCTCTCTCTTCTTCTGGTGGATGCAGTGGTATCTTAGCACTGGACTGAAGCCCTCCTTCATCCTGTTAGACTGGATCTCTTGTGCAATATGCACCCTGAACTACCATAAATGTAGGAAAAATCAAAGGGAAAATGAGTGAGGGCAATATGAGAGGGAGGAGAGGAAGGAGAGGAGGTGGAAGCCTGTCCTTTACTACTTTTTTATATTCTGAATTCATTATAAATAGAAACTACTGCTTCCCTTCAAACTCCTAACTCCAAATGTGGTTTCTTGCCTTTCTTGAGACTATATTTTGTTTTAAAAAGTCATTTTTAAATAAAATTATTAAAAAGTAAAAGTTTTCATGGTAGAAGAGTATGGAAAGCAATAAGGAGTTTTTTTAGAGGTAAATACAAATCTTTTGTTTAACTCCTTCCCAGACCTTTTTAAACTTCTATTAAAAGAAGTCTTTTATTTTTTTTTGTTACAAGCTCTGTACAAATTTGTATCCTATTTAAAATGTATTCATAGTATTTCCTTCCTTCCTTCCTTCCTTCCTTCCTTCCTTCCTTCCTTCCTTCCTTCCTTCCTTCCTTCCTTCCCTACATTATTGGTAAACATAATGTGAATGCTTCCCCTATCACTTACTCTGCATTTCAATGACTCGGTGTGTCTCATAGTGGCTTATTAGACAGAAATTTGCACAGGGGTGCACCATGGGTTTGAATCCTGGCTTCATCACTACTCAGGTGTGTCATTTTGACAAATGATCCAAGCTTTAGTATTTTTTTTTATCTAAAGTGCCCCCTAGCCCAAAATTTAGCTCCCCACAATTCTTAGTTCCTAATCCCGCCAAACTGGAATCTTTTGAGCTGAAAAATGAGAATAAAATTATACTACTATTGGAATGATAGCAGCACTAGATATGCATGACAAGTGTTTTCATCTCTAAGGAACAATGTATTTAATTCCATGATAGCTAGGTCTTAAAGATATTATTTAGCACCTCTACACCTCCATATAATTAATATTAATATAATATAGCAATATATAAATCATTACATTATTATTAATACATTAATAATTAAATAATTCTATACAATATATTAATACATTGATTTATCATTCATCAGTTTATTCTATTAATGTGAGTAGCATTACACTTTTAGAATCCTATAAGAGGTAACATTCTCTGGGTGTTATGTGTCAGGTACAATACTGAACAGTGCCCTTGTATTGTCTCACTGACAATATGATAAAGTAGGAGCTCACGTGATGCCCATATACAAGGGCACTCACACTTTTCGTAAATGTTGGAGCTGTGACTTTAACTGATACTAATTTAAACCTAAAGTCCATGTCATTAACCATGATGCATCATGCCCTAGTGGGCTTCTCCAAGGCCACCAGAACAGTCCTGAGCTTTCCTGGGCCAAGTTTTGATACAGTTCTCCCTCCAATATCTACGGTATCCCCTTCTAGAACTTGTTACTATAGACTGGGTCTCCTCACTTTCTCCTTCAGTTATCTCAATCTCTTCTTCTTATATTCTCTCTCCCTCTTTTTTTAAAAGATTTTATTTATTCATTTGAGAGAGAGATAGCAACAGAGAGCATAAATGGGGAGAAGAGCGAGAAGCAGGCTCTCCTCTGAGCATGGAGCCCAAGGAAGGGCTGATCATGACCTGAGCTGAAGGCAGACACTTAACTGACTGAGCCACCCAGGCACCTCTCTTCTTCTTCTATTCTTATCTTTATTTCTCTGCACTTCATTCTGATTGATTTCATCAAATTCATTATCTAGTTTACTATTTTTCTCTTTGTTTTTCTCTGTTTTAATCCATATTTCTGAAGTTCCAGTTATTATTATCAGCATTTCAGACCTTCTGTAAAATCAGCACATTTCTCTACATAGCAATAAGTTAGAAAATATAGCCAAATATATGCTACCATTCACAAGAAAGAAAATGCTACAAAATATATAGTTGTTAAGTGCAGAATATTTACAGATTTTATGTAGCAAATTGTGAAACCCAATGAAGGGATATTAAAGAAGACCTGAAGAAATGGAGAGATATATTCTATTAATAAAATTGTTTAACATTGTTAATATCTCAATTGCTGTGTTCTTATGTGTGTGACATACAGACTAATCCAACAAAAAAAAAATGGTATCACAGCAGTACGAGAAAACACAGGAACAAGGGGACTTGCTGGTTTATAGCACAAATTATTTAAGAAGATAATAATGAAATTTAGGATAAAACTGAATAATGGTAAGAAGGAGTATAATTGACAAGTTTAGGTAAAAGAACAACAACAACAACAAAACTTACACCCCAGTATGTTCTTTATCTAGACAAACACAATAAACTCTCATTCTCTGTGGCAGGTGACTCATAGATCTCATTCATTCATCCATTCATTCACGCATAGTTTGCCAGACGGCCTGGGTTTTAAGGAGTAGTCATATCACGGAGAATAAATATTCTAATCTTGCACACGGGTGTGTGAACAGAGTCGTTTATTTCAGTGTGAGAAGTATCTAACAGAACCTGTGTCATTGTAGAGGAAGGAGCTATGAACATAGTTTTGACATCTGCCTGCTTCCTCCTATCCAACAACCAAGAGGCCCTCCCTACAAAGAGTATCAACTGTTTGATGAGCTCCCTTTATTCTTTCTTCCCCACTTATCCTCAGGCTGAATCTCACAAGACTTGGCGAGTATTCTACAACAATTATATAGAACTGTTCATCCTTCTGTTTTCATTCACTGGCTGATAACTCAGCTATATAAAAAATTTCCTTTGTACTAAAATGTAATGAATAGTCCCTAAGTGTAAGAACATGTTTTCCTTCCTCACAAAATCTAAATTATCTTCCCACATTTTATCAGTCTGTCTTCTCAGTAGTAGCTGTGATAAAGATATATTGGCTAGCGATGCCATAGACTTTTTTTCTACTTGTACATTTTATGATACATTTGGTTATTAAGGTGACTTTTTAAGTTCATGGTTTCATCTTACCATTGGTAATGAAACCTGGATATTCTATTTGAAGAATGGCCCAAAAATATGAGAGTAAGGACACAATGCTGGAAAACAAAATAAAATAATGAAAACCAATCAACAAATCAAAGAAACATCATCTGAGGTACCTCAGATATCATCCGAGGTAAATACACTGGGGAAAAATGTCTAATTGTGTGTGTGTGTGGGGGTGTCAGTATGGGTGTAATTCCGAATTTAATAATTTACTTGCTATAATAATATTTGAATTACCATTATTTTTGATAAAATTTTTCTGGTCATTAAGACATTGTAAACTATCAACTTACCCTTAAAGAAACTTTCAATCAAAACTGACACTTAATATGGACATTTGATAATCCTATAAGAAGTGGTGGCTTTGGCCTCCACATTCTATGGCTAATTCAGGGAACAATCTGTGCAGTCATATAAGTGATAGATGGTTATTATAAGATTATATATTTGTTATTTCATCCTAAAAACACTACAACAACATGCATGGTCTATTACTTTTAAAAGGATGAAGTTAGGGATATGCAGATCAACAATTCAATAAAAGGTTCTTGAATTCAAATTTGAGGCTTATATTCTTAATACGACATATACAGTCACTATAAATCTATTTATTGGTTCAGGAAATAATGAGGGACTGTTTTGTGTCAGAAACTGTTCTAGGTGAACTGTTGACCATAATAGACAAAGGTCATTGCCCTGGTGGAAGCTGCATTCTGGAAAGTGGAACAGGCAATGGACACTCAATGCATGAGTAAATTACATCATGTGTCGTCAGATGGTGAAAATGCTAGGGAAAACAAACAGTGGAGGGTAATTGGGGTTTGAAATCCTTGGGGGTAAGCATGAAGATTGCAGGGAGTAAATAATTGTAGGATCTTGGGTCATCATAAATCTGTGGGTTCTATATTTCATACTACTGCATACATAAAAGGGATTTTAATTGATTTGAGGATTGGAGGATTAGTGTGTATGCATATGTAGTTCTTCTTCTGAGAAGATGATCTATTATTTTCATCACACTCTTAAAGAGATCATGTTCCTAAACAAAAAATTCTGACATTCTCAGTATTATGTGTTTTCACAAAACTAGATAACATAGATATCTATAATTAGATAACTAGATAACACTTCTTTCCTATTATCTTTGCGTTTATTAAAAATAATTGTGAGAGATAGACTTTTTGGAAAAGACTGTTGTTATTACACATGTTGATATTGACTTTTATTCTGAACACTGAAAAAATAAAGTTAATGATATAAATAATTCTGGTCTCTTCTTTAATTGCAGTCCTTTTGGGGATCCCTGGGTGGCTCAGCGGTTTAGCGCCTGCTTTTGGCCCAGGGTGTGATCCTGGAGTCCCGGGATCGAGTCCCCCGTCGGGCTTCCGGCATGGAGCCTGCTTCTCCCTCTGCCTGTGTCTCTGCCTCTCTCTCTCTCTCTCTATGTCCATCATGAATAAATAAATCAATAAGTAGCTCTTTTTTTAAAAGATTTTATTTATTTATTCATGAGAACACACAGAGAGGATTGAGAGAGAGAGAGGCAGAGACACAGGCAGAGGGAGAAGCAGGCTCCATGCAGGGCGCCCTACGTGGGACTTGATCCCGGGTCTCCAGGATCACGACCTGGGCTGAAGGCGGCGCTAAACCGCTGAGCCACCCGGGCTGCCCAATAAATCACTCTTTAAAAAAAATTCCAGTTCTTTTCAATTTAGAGAGAAAATGAATTTATAAATGTTGAATGTGATCACAATTATTGATCCCACCAATACATTGAATTTTTACATTTACACTACTTTTCTTTAAAAACAGCATCATCCAGAAAATGTTAAACACAGTGAAACAATAATCTTCAATTCATTATAAACAACTGTAACTTTATTCTATATAAGATAGTATTGCACTGGTACTTTACATCTAAAGTGAAGATTGTAATTCCTCTTTCAAAAGACTGTTGTAGGAATTTTAAAAAATTTTTAAATAAAACAAAACAAAAGACTTGTAGGAATTAAATGATGTAGTATATAAGTCAATTCAACCTACATCATATTCCTTCTTTTTCTTTATAGGTAATGTGTAACTGTGATTTTTTTCATTATTACAAAAAACATACACACAAGGAATCTTTGCTATATTTCTTTAATTCATTAAGATATGATAGGAACAACCCTGAAAATCAAATTACTTTTATCAAGTTCAATTAAAGTTCAAGCTAAGGAAGGGTATATTCAGATTTTTTGAAGGGAATGTTTGTTCTTTGTAATTTAAATGATTTGTAAATAAGAGAGATCAGTGACACTATATCAGTGTATTTGTATGTCTTTCTTAGAATGAATGCTGTTAAACAAAGATGTTCTAACATTTAGTCAAAGAATCTTTCTAACTCTAAAAACAACTATGACAATTCATTATGTTCCATAAAGTGTTCTTGAACTGGTAATTTTGCACTGGTGCTTCCCGTAATGACCATTACTATACTCATTTCCTCAAATCATATCTCCTTTTACACAGCTTATTATATTTAGAAATTTAAACGTCTGTACATACGAATGGCCAATTTTCAAGAGCATATATTTGAAAAAGTCAAATATGATCCATTTCCATGCCAAAAACATTGACATTCCTGGTCTTTAATCACTTTTCTTCAGCTTTCCAGTGTACTACCAAATGAATGTAGACTAAGAGAGGATTTGGTGACCAAGAAATACTCATCATTCACAGAAAAATGCAGATTCCAAAAGAAACAGGAAGAACAAAAATGTAAGTCTATATCGAAAGGCAGACTTTACTACTTTCTTATAAACTTCACAATCTTGTTTTAACAAGATGTTGTCCCCAATGTGTAGGTAAAATCTCATGGGCCAGAGCTTATTTTCAACTGTGAAATATACAATAGTAAACTCAGATTTTTAAAAATCTCCTTGAATAGAAGTTTTGCAACATTATATTATCAGCTGGCAAAATATTTCCTTCCCTTTTGCCCAGTATTTTCACATAATTTTTACACTGGAACCTTACCATAACAACATCCTCAGTCTGTGGAAATTCCATAGTAGAGGATGTATTATACTGCAGTACTTGCCACATTGAAATAAAGTTTAGAAAATTATTGTTGAGCGGTTATTATGTATTAAGTACTATGCCATGTTGTATAAAATGTTTAATATATATGAGCTATTAAAATTTTGTCTGAAATCTATCTGGTCCCTGACCTGTATTATCTATGCCACTGGAAGCTGTGAACTCTTTACAATGGAAAATGTTAGGAAACAAGACTAGCAAAGATCTGCAGCATCTACTCCTCTCTATGTTGTCACTACCTTTTTAATACATTTTGGTATATTTGTGTGTGTTTGTGTGTGTGCGTGTGTTACGGAAAATCTGATTCCACACAAGCAATATTACTACACTGTATGATTTGCTAATGACCTAGACTTTACCATGTAGGCAATAAGGAAAATGCTGTAAATGTATAATCAGGAAAATAATGTGATGAAATTTGTGTTTTGATCATAAATACAGAGAATGTACTGGAAGGAGTTGAAACTGGTGTCAGGAAGAACAGTTAGGAAGTATGGGCAATGATACAAGGGCAGGAACTATATGTGAAAATCCTTGTAAACTTCAAAGTCCTTACAAATATTACTTATTATTATTGGTGAGATTTTTTAAAAAAGATTTTATTTATTCATTCATGATAGTCACACACACACACACACACACACACACACAGAGGCAGAGACACAGGCAGTGGGAGAAGCAGGCTCCATGCAGGGGGCCCGACATGGGACTCAATCCCGGGTCCCCAGGATCGCGCCCTGGGTCAAAGGCAGGCGCCAAACTGCTGGGCCATGCAGGGATCCCCCATTATTGGTGAGATTAATTCTTCTGGTAATTAAACCTCCCTGGACTAAGAGCAAGAATGAGCTACATTAGACAGATTTCCTGCCATAATAGGGCTTGTCGTAATGACACGGTTTTATGTTATAAGGCCAAAGTGCAAAACTAAGCTGATGCCTGTTTTGCACTACAATGCCCAGCTGTCTATTCAAATAACTCTTCTGCTAAAAAGGAATCTCTTGTTATATTAATGACTCTTGGTACTACACAAAACCATCTAAAACTGTTCCACTAGACTGTTTTAAGAGCAGTCTTCCCATAATGACCCAGAATGAATTTTCCTAGATGTAACCTAGTTTAAATGGCATATAAATCTCCAATTTGCCATTTGCTATGTAGATAACCATAAGCACTCTAATAAGAAAATGTGGGTGTCATTACACTTGGTCAAATTTACTACTGAATGACTAGCTAACAGACTTGGAAAATTTTACATCCTTTATCAATGGAGGTGTCATTAAAAACAGACCCTGGAGCTATGTCCTGAATTTCATTTTAAAATCACAGCACATTATCATTATCTGGACCTGTCTCATTATAATAGGTTTGGTCTCAATACAACAGCAATTTCTTTAAAGCTTATTGTATGATAGAGTGAAATCTGGGAATTTTTTAAAACTACAAATAGCTTTCAATTTTTTACTTTTTTTTTTAAGATTTATTTATTCATTCAGAGAGAGAGAGAGAGAGAGGCAGAGACACAGGCAGAGGGAGAAGCAGGCTCTATGCAGGAAGCCCGACTCAGGACTCGATCTGGGGTCTCCAGGATCACGACCTGGGCTGCAGGCGGTGCTAAACCGCTGTGCCACCAGGGCTGCCCAAATAGCTTTCAATTATTTCCTCCCTCTATCCCTGCCTGCTTCTATATTCTCCATTACTAAATTGGTACATCATGAGGCTAGGATGAAGTTCCTCCATTATTTGGGAGGCTATGCTCCTGATAATATCTGGCAATTTTAGAAAAAAAGAAAAGCTATGAACTTGTATGTTAAGCGAAAGAGTTTCTGATCAGGGTGGCTCAGTAGGTTTAGCATCCAACTCGTGGTTTCAGCTTAGTTATAATCTCAGAGTCTTGAGATTAGCCCCAAATCAGGCTCTGCTCTCAGCTCTGAGTCTGCTTAAGATTCACTCTTTCCCTCTCTCTCTACCCCTCCCCCACTCACGCACACATTCTTGCTCTCTCTCAAATAAGTACATAAAATCTTCAAAAAAATTAAAATTAAAATAAAATCTTTTGAATGCTGTTCTTCAATGTTTAAGGCACACAGAACTATCTGGAAAGCTCATTTTGGTGGGGAGATCTGATTCCTCGGCACTGCTATAAAGGATGTGTTTCTGCCATATCATAGTGCAGCAGAGTGCAGCACTAGTGATGTTGTGCTAAGCATAGCTGCCTTTCATAGGGCAGCATAATTCAGAGGAATTTACCCTGAGGAAAACTTCCCCAATGCAAAGCAGATGACTGATAACACCCTTTATACAGACTGAACGTAATGGTTTATTCACTTATGCATATTAAATCCCTTTGAAATTAAAGGGAATCAGAATAGGCTGCCACAAAATGTGTCACTTTGTCATGTGGACTGTTTTGAGCTGAAGGCAATCAAGATCCAACGGATTCAAAAACTTTCCCCTCCCCCTTATTTGTCTCTGAGAATTCAGAGGAGGTCTGGTCCTGGAAGAGAGGTACCACCAGAAATATCTACAAAAAGTACAGGCTAGGTGTGCCAAGCTAAGGGGAACTCAGCAAGATACGTTTGTTCAGTTTCCTCTGTGTCCCACTGTCTCTGCAGGTCATGACAAACATTTGTTTTCCAATTATTTGCTCTTATCATCTTTCTGTTAATTGTGTTCCTTCCTTTTGAAGCCCCAGATCCCTACCCCTAACTCCTTAACTCAGAATGGCATATTAAGCCTCAATTGCCTGTCTTGAAGCTTTTCATGTCTTTGTGGGGCTCTCATAAGTACAAAATTAGATGTTAACCAATTTAATTAGTAGACCAGCCAAAAGAATCCAGTAAGTTAAGAAAAAAAAAAAATCCCTCCCTACTAAAGCAAACATTAGAAGAGTAGCAATATGGGGCACCTGGGTGCTGCAGTTGGTTAAGCACTCGACTCTTGGTTTTGGCTCAGGTCATGATCTCAGGGTCATGGTCTCCAGGTCGTGAGACCGAGCCTCTTGTCAGGCTCTCTCTCCCTCCCCCTCTTCCCTTCTCTTCCACTTTCTCTCTTTCACTCTCTCCCTCTTTCAAACAAATAAATAAATATTTTTTTAAAAAGAAGAATTAGCAATATGATTTTAGATTTACAGCATAAATTAAACAAATCACAAGTAATCCAATCATATTTGAAGCTGGCCTCCATCGTATCAGTTCAGATGAAAGAATGATCAATAGAGGTCATATCATCCCCAGGCATAACTGAACTAGCCAAGAAACCTGTAAGAATGCAACCCCACTAGCTTACAAATAGATATGATCACCAGATGTACTTAGTGAAATTTTTAACATAAGGAATCGAGATGTCTTTCAGATTCCAAATCTCTTGAGACGGAGAAGACCGCTGTGGGACTTAATGAAATGGCATCGGAGCATCTGCTAGCATGACATCATGGGCCTCCAATCAACAGCGTCCACCTTCTCAGGAGCCCCCTGCTCCAAATTTTGACCTTAAAAATCCTCACTTGCAAACCATGAGGGGGTACAGGACTTTTGAGCATTAGGTACTGTTCTCATGGGTGAGACCACACCATTAACAGCTTATCTTTCTTCACTGCAAAAGCTCAGTGTCAGTTTTTATTGGCTCTCTGTGCATTGAGGGGACAAACTCTCACTCGGTTCAGTTACAATTTGATTAAATAAGGGTATATAAACCCTGCCAGTCTTGAAGTGAATGAGGGAGTTCTCGGGGTTTGTAGTGATCAGCTGCATCCTGCAGATTCCTCATTTGAATCAAAGGCAGGTTGGCAAAATGAATAGACTTTCCATTTTGAAGACTTGGACTAAGTATGGGGTTAGAATCATACTTGACTGCCTACCAGGCAAATATCTCACCATAATGACACTCAAAGAGGTAAAACTACCTCCTGAATCAAACTGATCAGATTGAAATCCCAGCTCTGCCACTTACTCTATTTCCATATCTGAAAATAGATGTAACAATAGTAGCTACCTCACAGAGTGACAGAGGATAAATTAATCAAGTCATGTGAGATACACAATATATTTCTTGGCATACTGCTTACCAACAATTAGTTACTACTATTGTTGTTCTATTAAAATAATAATTTATATGTATTTTCAAAAATTGGTAACACATGCCATTTTATAGCATCTGGAGAATGGAATCTGAGTTTAGTAATACTTCCTCTTCCTTAAACATTTACCTAAAATATAGTACTAATGTTTTTGAATTAAAGTTGTCCAGTCATGGGCATTACCCTTTCTTAAAGCTGGGTGGATCCTCAAGACAAACGTCTCTCTAAATATCTCTTTTCCCCATAAAGCAAACAATGGTCTTTTGCAAGGGACATTCCTGTCAGAAGACTAATAATAGGGACACCACTTGAACCATATGGGTATTACGTGAATAGAATGTAGATATGCAGAAAAACAAAATGTAATCATTGAGGCTGTTGAGCTGAGCAAACACTGCTTCACAGTGTTAATGACATGAAATTTTCCTCTACTTTCTGTGTTTTTGCCTTTGTAGCTACTCAGAATTTCACCCCGGTCCTCTGGTGACAGCTGTGGCACATGAGCTCAGAACACTGGATCTGCTCGATGATTTCCTGCCAAGCACTTTATTAAGAGTTTTAGATTTATTAGATTCAATACAGTTTGCTTGATGCATGGTAGATTATTCTATATTTCGTAAAAATTACCCTGTTCTATGGCTTGATGCCTTGAGTTTATAGCCACTAAGACATGGTTTATTGTTTGTTCTTGATTTGGAAACAAATAGTTTCCCTTTGTTCTGATTCTTTATTTTCCCTGTCTACTTTTGAGATGCTAGAGCATCGTGATTGCACATAGTATTCGAAACTCAAGATTTATTATACATTGCATTTTCTTTAAAAAATTAGATTATAGATCTAAGAGTAAACAATGCTTAAGGAGCAAGAGACTGGACGTGTGATTTGTACACATACACTTAATTTCCGTATATTCTTGTCATGATTATCCATGGCATTTATGAACCTATGTTGATTTATTATCAAATGAAAGTTTAAAAAGCCTAACAATTTAAAAAAGCAAGATGCACTTAAAATAATAAACTTTAAATAGAATCATCTAATTTAACATCAATAAATCTGACAATCTGACAATTCAGGGTGAGGGTGTTTCTATATACTTATAAGGAAATTGTATGTCTTTCTTTAAAGTTTTTCCCTATGCTATATTTAAAAAACAAAAATCAGAAACAGAAACAAAAAAGTCTATCTCAGGATGGTTATAACAAGTGACAATGTACAAGTTTCATAAATTTGAACTCTTCTAATTTGAAAACCAAATCCAGTTGGCTAGACTGTTGTGTTTGGTTGGTGTTTTATGTAATTGGGAAATTTTACATTTAAAAGTAGTTTTCTGAAAAAAAAAAATAAAATAAAATAAAAGTAGTTTTCTGGTATTATGCTGAGTGAAATAAGTCAATTGGAAAAGAACAATCCTTATATGGTCTCATTCATTTGGGGAATATAAAAATTAGTGAAAGGGAATAAAGGGAAAGGAGAGAAAATGAGTGAAAATATCAGTGAAGGTGACAAAACATGAGAGACACCAACTCTGGGAAACGAACAAAGGGTAATGAAAGGGGAGGTGGCCGGGGGGTTAGGGTGACTGGGTGATGGGCACTGAGGGGGGCACTTGGTGGGATGAGCACTGGGTGTTATGCTATATGTTGGCAAACTGAACTCCCATAAAAAATAAAAATAAAAAATAAAATAAATAAAATAATAAAAGTAGTTTTCTAATTCATTTTAAAAAATCAGAAAATTTAGGCTAATACTCTTGATTGGCAAAATTAGCTGAAGCTGACTACCGGCTGTCCCTTGTACTAAAGGCCCATGTTCTCCAAAGACCTTGTTCCCCTTGTTCCCAACCCTCTCCATTCATTCATGTTGGTGGGCTAGTCTTTGTATATACATTTGTGCTTGGGACCACTGACGTAGAGATGTCAAGGGATGATGTGCTAAAATCTGACAATCTGACAAGCCCGGTAAAGGTAGGTTAGGAATCCATCAATAGGCTTTATAATGTAGCTTATTTCAATATAATAATAGTCATGGTGCAAATGAGAATAATTACCTACTTAGTACTTGAACAACTATAACATTATGCAGCCATTAACCATGATATTTTAAAAAATATCAGATGCAAATGTAAAAGTGATTTGGTTAAATGACAAAATCACAGGTCATATAGTCGTAGGTAAATTAGTATTGAGTTATGTTACAAAGAGAATTCAAACGAGATGTGCACTATCAAGGCACTACTCTAAATGGATGGATAATCACGTAGAATTACAGAGCTAAATTGGGTCAGGCAAACCAATTCCAGGACCAAAGATTCATATTTATATATTAATTGCAACTAGTTACATTTTCATTGATTTTTTAAAGAACAAATTAGAGAGACCAGTATGCTTCTTTGGAATAGAGAAGAAAAAGTTTTAAAAAAGGATATGAGTATTGTCTAAAGTTAGAGTCCTGAGGGAATGGTTGAATAGTCGAAAAGGACTAAGGATTAGTTAGCACAAGTACTAACTAGTACTAAAGTACTAGTTAAGCAACATTTTAAGTAGTATAATAATTTTTCTGATAGATTCTTTGCATTTTTAAATATTTGCATTTTTGTTCCAGTAAAAGTAACTCACTCTCCATGTAGGTGATTAGAAAAGGGGGAATGGAAGAAATAAAATACAGCTCACCTATAATCTTACTATCAATATTTTACTATTAAAAGTTTCAATCCTGGGGATCCCTGGGTGGCTCAGCGGTTTGGCGCCTGCCTTTGGCCCAGGGCGTGATCCTGGGGTCCTGGTATCAAGTCCCACGTCAGGCTCCTGGCATGGAGCCTGCTTCTCCCTCTGCCTGTGTCTCTGCCTCTCTCTCTCTCTCTCTATGTCTATCATGAATAAATAAATAAAATCTTAAAAAAAATAAATAAAAGTTTCAATCCTTTTGTTTCTTGTCTTTTTGCTGCTAAACCATAAGATGTATATGGATCAGGAGCCTCTATTCTGCTCACTAATATATCCAAATACCTACACAGTGCTTACTAAAACAAAAAAAAAAGGTAGGCACTTGGTGGATATTGACTGAACATGTGTGTTCAGAATTAGAGTTCTATTGCTTTATTTTTATTTTTTACAAAGATTTTATTTATTTATTCATCACACACACACACACACACACACACACAGGCAGAGGGAGAAGTAGGCTCCTTGCAGGGAGTCCGACGTGGGACTTGATCCCAGGTCTTGAGGATCACACCCCGGGTTGAAGGAGGAGCTAAACCGCTATACCACCCAGGCTGCCCTGTACTTTTTATTTTGTGTCTTTTCATTTGAGTTCATATTGTGAGCATTTTTGTCTTTAAGTGTTCTAACAATGTAGTTTTTTAAATGGCTAGATATGCCATAATTTCTATTGTTGAATATTTAGGTTGTTTCCAAATTATCACTAACACCAAAATGCTTCTGCAAGCATTTTTTCCACATAAAACTGGTTAGTATAAATATCTGGTATACCAGACTCATGAACTGAGTCTTTATATTGATCATTATAATTTTTGAAAATTTTATAGGAAAAATAAATGGTATCTAATTGTTTTGATTTGTAGTTACTTGACAACTGTTAACACTATATATTTTTTGTGTATGTCAATAAAATTACCTTTAAATGGAAATATTATTGTTTAAAAATTTAACAGAAATCCAATGTATATAATATTTGATCTCTTCTAATCAGCATATATAGAAACACAGACACATTATAGACTTTGCTATATAGTTAATTATTCATTGTATCTTAATCAACATTTCAAAATACATGCACATATGCACATACATGTGTATTAACTGTACATTCACTGACACATTCATATATTCCTTATGTGATAACATGTGCATATTTATTGACTGATGCTGAATTTTAAAAAAATGTTTTTAAAAGATTTTATTTATTTACTCACAATTGACAGAGAGAGAGAGGCAGAGACACAGGCAGAGGGAGAAGCAGGCTCCATGCAGGGAGCCTGATGTGGGACTCGATCCTGGGTCTCCAGGATCACACCCTGGGCCGAAGGCGGTGCTAAACCGCTGAGCCACCTGCGCTGCCCATGTCAACATTTTTTCTTATTTGACTTTTAGACTTTGTTTTAGAGTAGTCTTAGGCTCACAACAGAATTAAGAGGTAAGTATTGAGATTTCCATATACATCATGCTCTACACAGGCATAGCTTCTCTCCCATCATCAAAGTCATTCACCAAGAGGTATTTTTAAAAATAATAATTGTTATTAAATTAATATGGATATAAAATATATTTATTTTTATTTACATACTTATACTATAAATATAAATTATTATTTTTATCAGTTTTTGCCAAGGATAAACCTACAGTGACACATCGTAATCACCCAATGTCCATAGATTATATTATGGTCCACTCGATATTTACATTCTATGGGTTTGGACAAATTTACAATAACATCTATTCACTATTATAATATCATAGCATATTTTCAGTGCCCTAACACAAACAAAGGAAAATGATTCATCTTCTCCCTAAATTCCCTTCAACTATTCATCTTTTTATCGTTAACACAGTTTTTTTTTCTTTTCTGGAACATCATATAGTTAAAGTTATATATAGTATGTGACCTTCTCACTTTGGCTTCTTTCACTTAGTAATTTGCATTGAAGTTTCCTCCATGTATTTCTATGGCTTGATGGCTCATTTTTATTTTAGTGCTCAGTAATATTTGTTTGTATTTATCACATACACGTATTGCAAAACTTCTTGGTTCCTTCCAAGTCTTGGCAACTATGAACAAAAGCTGCTATAAACATCTATGTGCAGGTTTTTGTGTGAGCATAAGTTTTCAGGTCCTTCAGATAAATGCCAAGGAACTGAAATCTTCAGATTATCCAGATGTCACTAATATCTTGGTCTGTTCCAATCCCATTGCCGTTTACCTTTTCTATGCCAAGTATGGTTTATGAACTAGTAACATAGGCACCAAATACGAGCTTTTTGGAATCTCAAGTCTCACTCCAGGCCTACTAAATTAGAGCTTGTATTTGATGAAAGTCCTCAGGCAATCGATGTGTACATGAAAGTCTGAGAAGCAGTGCCATCAATTCTAACACCTCTGATTATAAAATATAAGTCTCCACTTTGACCTAGAGTTAGAAACATGCCTAAAATCAGAAGGAGCTTTTGAGACAAACAAAAAAATCTTCAAATCCCAGCCCTTCTGCTTCTGAAGTGATTCTCTTGAACAGGTAATGCAACATTTCTCCTCTTTCTCCATCGATGCAATGATGAAAATAAGACCTTGTTGCTGTATTAAGAAATGTCATATGCAACTGATGAATTATTGAAAACTACAGCTGAAACTAATAATGTACTATATGTTAGCTAACGTAATTTAAATATAAAAATGAAGTGTGATAAAAAAATAAAAAGTACTCATCACTGAGGTATAATAAATGGTCAATTGTGAATAAAAATTATGATTAGAGATAAATTAGAGAAAAGGAACAGCTCTTGAGGTTACAAAATGGTTAGTTGTAAATTGTGAATTAAAGATAACCTGATAACTGATGGGAGTTATTCTAATGCCATGCCACTTTGCTATAACAGCAATTCTTACCAGTTCAATTAAGCTTATATTTTCAAGGATTCTTAGTTTTCTCCTGGAATTATGATCAACATAGTAATTTTTTATATTATTTTTTCTGAGAAACATTTTTAGGTAATGGGGGGAAAATGAGCCCTCTCTTAGAATATATAAAAGATATATAAAAGACTGTTTAAAATATGTATATATGTATAAAAGATGTTTAAAATATATTTCTTTGTGGAACATATTAAATGGATCATTATTTGTATGAGATTTTTAAAACTCACTGTGGCTTATTATGCAAATTTTAAACTGACATTGGATAGGTAAATTATGTTTAGGCAGTTTTCAAGAACTGGATTTTTGATTCAATAGACCATAGCAACTCTTCGATGTGCTATATTGTAATTCATTAAATTATCTTCTAGCACATGCATAGCTATCATGATGCTAATGGGTATTCATATTTAAATCATGAACGAAAGTTATACATATATACACCAATTTTTCATATCAAAAAGCTTGGAACTGAAAGAACTATAGAGCAAAACACAGTATTTGAACACATTTTTATGGTGTTGTGATTTCTAGATTATCTCTGTATTTGTTAAGCCTATCTGTTGTGTCAGTTATCAATTCATTGCCTTTCATTTCCAAATGTACCTCCAATATGGTAAACAACAGAATTGGCTTAAGCATTTCTCTTTTTAAATGCACACTGTTAAGTTTCTCAGTAGAGGGCAGCAGGGGAGATTTTGCAGGAGGTAGAGACTTCCTCCAATTCACAGCACTATCCAGGAGGATAGGCAGTGTGGGTATAAGGACATCTGGTAAGGAACTACTACTTAGCAGTCACAAGCCTAGGATGAAGGTCCTTTGACCTTTCAGCCTCATCCTGGCAATGATATTTCTACAGACAGCCTGGACTCCTCTGACAAGCCTAGTACAGCCTGCATAAAGCTACTTGTGTCCAGAAGGTCACACACCAAGTCAGTCCTTCAAAGAGTAAGTTCTAACAACCTTTCACCCCTACTGGCACCTGGATTCCCACTGCAGATCCAGCAACCATTTTCTTGTCACATGTCATTTTCTTATCTTTGTCTATACCTCCGGAGGTGGCTGTTGTTTGCACAGCAGTTCTGGCCTGGCCATTCCAGTGGTCAGCTCTGCTCTCTAGGAGCCAAACTACATTTTCTCCAGTATTTGAACACATTTTTACAGTGTTGTGATTTATGGATTATCTCTGTATCTGTTAATACCCTTTTCAAGTTTACCCTTTCTTAGGTACTCTTTCTCTGCTTTACCACACAGAATTTCTTTATATCTTATAGTTATGTTTGTCAGAGTCAGTAATTCTTTGTATTAAACTGTTCTGCTTTAACCTACTACATGTTTTTGTTTGTTTGTTTGTTTGTTTTGTTTTGTTTTGTTTTTGTCTCCTGATTGGGCTCAGAGTGCTACTTTGGCTTTCTACAATTAGAAGTGAAACTTGTTCAAGAGATCATTTTATTACAATAAGGGCTACTACTTATTGTGAACTATCTATGTGCCAGGCTCTTCACAATTATGATCTCACTTCATCCTCATGGAAATCTTATGAAGTGCGTACTTCATTCTACAAATGAAGTATATAGGGATCCCTGGGTGGCACAGTGGTTTGGTGCCTGCATTTGGCCCAGGGCGCGATCCTGGAGACCCGGGATCGAATCCCACATCAGGCTCCCAGTGCATGGAGCCTGCTTCTCCCTCTGCCTATGTCTCTGCCTCTCTCTCTCTCTCTCTCTCTGTGACTATCATAAATAAATAAAAATTAAAAAAACAAACAAATGAAGTATATACAAGGCTTATAATTAAAGCAATTTACTCAAGGTCATGACTGACTCAAGACTTAAAACGAGTCCTCTCTCAATACTATCATTGTGCTTATCACTACTATCTTAACTCCTAAACACCATAAAAGTCAACTAAAATGTCCACGAATATCTTATTTTTTTCTGAATGATTGATAACATAGGATCTTATGGGTTTATTATCCAGATAGAACGTAAAATACATATTTGGATATCATAGCTTTCCAGGTTATGCTTGAAGCCATGAATATAAATAGAATCACCCAAGGAGAATGGACAAAAAAAAAAGAAAAAAAAAAAGTTAACAGGCTTGGAGAAGACCTGGGAAAACACTGACATTTAAAGAACAGAGGAGGGATCCCTGGGTGGCGCAGTGGTTTGGCGCCTGCCTTTGGCCCAGGGCGCGATCCTGGAGACGCGGGATCGAGTCCCACGTCGGGCTCCCGGTGCATGGAGCCTGCTTCTCTCTCTGCCTGTGTCTCTGCCTCTCTCTCTCTCTCTGTGACTATCATAAATAAATAAAAATTAAAAAATAAAAATAAAAAAATAAAATGTTTAAAAAAAAAAAAATAAAGAACAGAGGAGCTCTCGGCATTCCGCACGAGGTTGGAGCACACGCAGGCTGCTTTCTTCTCCGCTGTTTAAGCTCTCAGCCTCGCAGCCCTTCTATTGCCAGGATGTCACTTTCTAACAGGCTGACTCTGAACAAGCTCGACGTGAAGGGCAAGTGGGTCGTCATGAGAGTGGACTTCAACCTATGTAGAGCCTATGTTCCTATGAAGAACCACCAGATAACAACCAACCAGAGAATCAAGGCTGCCATCCCAAGTATCAAATTCTGCTTGGACAATGGAGCCAAGTCAGTTCTTATGAGCCATCTGGGCCGGCCTGATGGTGTCCCCATGCCAGACAAGTATTCTTTGGGGCCAGCTGCTATAGAACTTAAGTCTGTGCTGGGCACTTATTCTTAAAGGACTGTGTGGGCCAAGAAGTGGAGAAAGCTTGTGCTGACCCAGCTGCTGGGTCTGTCATCCTGCTGGAGAACCTTTGCTTTCATGTGGAGGAAGAAGGGAAGGGAAAAGATGCTTCTGGGAATAAGATTAAAGCTGAGTCAGTCAAAATAGAAGCCTTCCAAGCTTCACTTTCCAAGCTAGGAGATGTCTATGTCAATGATGCTTTTGGCACTGCTCACTGAGCCCCCAGCTCCATGGTGGGAGTCAGTCTGCCACAGAAGGCCGGAGGTTTCTTGATGAAGAAGGAGCTGAAATAGGCCTTGGAATGCCCAGAGCGACCCATCCTGGCCATCCTGGGTGGAGCTAAAGTTGCAGACAAGATCCAGCTGATCAGTAATATGCTGGACAAAGTCAATGAGATGATTATTGGTGGTGGAATGGCTTTTACCTTCCTGAAGGTGCTCAACAACATGGAGATTGGGACTCCTCTGTTTGATGAAGAGGGAGCCAAGATCGTCAAAGACCTGATGTCCAAAGCTGAGAAGAATGGTGTGAAAATTACCTTGCCAGTTGACTTCGTCACTGCTGAAAAGTTTGATGAGCATGCCAACACTGGCCAAGCCACTGTGGCCTCTGGCATACCTGCTGGCTGGATGGGCTTGGACCATGGTCCTGAGAGCAGCAAGAAATATGCTGAGGCAGTTGCTCAGGCTAAGCAGACCATGGGGAATGGACCTGTGGGCATATTTGAATGGGAAGCTTTTGCCCGAGGAACCAAAGCCCTCATGGATGAGGTGGTGAAAGCCACCGCCAGGGGCTGCATCACCATCATAGGTGGTGGAGACACTGCCACTTGCTGTGCCAAATGGAACACAGAGGATAAAGTCAGCCATGTGAGCACTGGGGGTGGTGCGAGTTTAGAGCTTTTGGAAGGTCCAGTCCTTCCTGGGGTGGATGCTCTTAGCAGTGTTTAGTACTTTCCTGCCTTTTGGTTCCTGTGCACAGCCCCTAAGTCAACCTAGCACTTGCTGCATCTCTCCTTGGCATTAGCTAAAATCTTCCCTCATGTCAAAATTCAGCTAGTGGCCAAGAGATGCAGTACCAGGAACCCTTAAAGAGGCGCACAGCATCTCAGCTCCTCTTTACTGCACCCTGGATTTGCCTACATTCTTCAGGATCCCATTTGAATTTCTTAGTGACTAAACCATTGTGCATTCTAGAGTGCATATATTTATATTTTGCTTGCTAGAAGAAAATGAGCTGTGTTGGCTTCTCTTTTTGAAGTAGCTTATTCTGACTACAGCTGTGTCATTGTTTCACTACTCAGCATGGAAATAAGATGAAATTCCAATTGTAGGCAGGTAGGGAGACAAAGTTGGTGATCTATTAAATCAATAAAAGTATCCACTGAAACAGAGAAAAAAATAAAGAACAGAGGAAAAGAAACAGTAGAAAAAAAGCAAGAAAGTATAGTGTACTGGAAGCTAAGAGATTTTCAGAAACGAAACATCACAAAGAAAACAAGAAGGACGATGAAAAATGTGTGTTTTGGCTTTAGCAACATAGAGGTCAATGGTTGGAAGAGTGAAATTGGTGGGCCTAAATTCCATATTATACTGAGATGAATGCACAAAAGGTAAAGAAGTATAAACTTTGAGTAAAACAACTCTTTAAGATACTTGACAATGGAAAGAAGAGGACTTCTGTGAAGATATGTAGGGCCAAGGTGGTATTTTGGGTTATTTCCCATAAGATGAGAGAGACTTGAAAATGTTGAAGTTGCAACATTCTGAGAACTTAATGTTTAAGATATAGAAGGGAAATGAATGATAAAATCCTCAAGGAGGCAGGAAGTATAGAGAGCATATAAGGTGGGTGAATTAAAATAATTCTTAGTTTTAAAGATTTTTACATCAACTTTGACATTCACTGATTTTGACACTAATCTTACCTGAATCATACACATAGAGAAAGGGGGGATGGGGAGGAGAAGAGATAGCTTGTTTTCAACAAATAGAGTTAGCATCATCAGCCTTGCATGGTTTTCCTTAATTTTATTTTATTTTATTTTTTTAAAATTTTATTTATTTATTTATTTATGATAGTCAGAGAGAGAGAGGCAGAGACACAGGCAGAGGGAGAAGCAGGCTCCATGCACCGGGAGCCCAACGTGGGACTCGATCCCGGGTCTCCAGGATCGCGCCCTGGGCCAAAGGCAGGCACCAAACCGCTGCGCCACCCAGGGATCCCGGTTTTCCTTAATTTTAAAGTTCTAGTAGAAAGCTCCATTTGTCTGGGAGCTATAAAGTCATCTTTGGAATTTCAGATTCCTACTCTGTGTCATATTCTCCAGTCCTCTAGGGAGAAGAAGCTGCTGAATTCATAGACATGTTTAGACTAGCAAGGCCTACTGCAGAGAAAGAAGGATGTACATATTTCAGAACACAAAAGGATTGAAGTAGACTATAAGTCCCTTAAAGGGAAGAACTATGTGAAATCACTCTGTTGTCCATTAACTAACCTAATCTTTCACTTTGGGCAGGTACATAATTAGGATACTTACATAACCATACTCATCCTTACCTAGTATATTGGGAGGTTTGGCTTCCGTAACATCCTTTATAGAAAAGCTGTGTCTATCTAAACTGATTTCTTCCGATTTTAAACTAAGCAAAGTAAAATATTAAGCCCTCTCTTGCTGTGGTGTATTCCAAGTGTCCCTATATTTCGCATTGACAGTCTTTATTCTCAATCAACTCCTTCGGACCCCCTGTAGTTTTCTAATTTGACCTTTCCATATAATTCAAATGCTAGGACCTAGCCCACACTGAAGTAACTCTCCAACACAATTTTGGCAAAATTAAAGTAGGCTCTGGCTTTTGGAAAAATAAGTAATACGGTAATACATGTTAGCTCTTTATTTTCTTCTAATTTTTGACATTCAAGTGATGCCATAGTGCTTTATCGTTAGCTACATCAGCAGTTAGCTTTGCCAAGTGAGGTTGCTAGCTCTTCTAAATGCAAATTAAAAGAGAAAAGAAAAGAAAGGAGCAAAGCATTAGCAGGCAGCAAAGAGATATGGTACATGGCCAACAAGGTAATAGCCTTATGGTGAGCCACTGCTCCAGAGAGGGAGGGTTATCTTGTCAATGGTATTAAACTTAAGACCCTGTTTCACTTGCACTGATGTCTGTCAAGGGAAGGGACCGGGATGCAGGAAGAGATTAAGAACTTCTCCCTAAATCAGTAATCAGTATCCTTCTAACAACCACAGAAAGGGTCTTAACATCTGTGAGAGTAGTCACTGTCCAGGCTGTGAGGAAACACGGGGAGAGGTGTGTAATGTTCATTGCTTCTAACTGTGAACACTTAACACTTGCGGCAACCAGAAAGAATCTGCAGTGCCCTCTTCATTCACAAAGGACACTATGACTATCTATTATTGAATAGTGGGTATTAGAAGAGCATCTCATCATTTTTAGAGTTTTATTTCACGTTCATAAAAACATTTCCATTTTTCTCTTCCTGAAGAGAGCCTCTTGGACTGAAACTGCCAGTGACTTTCCACATCCCTCATCCTGTTTCATTACAGAAACGCTCATAAAGACACAATTTTCTCCTATCAATAAATATGTTTGATGTTCCATAGAAGTTCTATGTAATACATGCAGAACAATGGAGTCAGACTCTAGGATTAATGATTGTCAAAGCAACTTGAAGCGACGAGCCTGCCTCTGGATGCTCAGCGGTGGATGTGATGCGGGTGTTCAGTGGGAAACCAGAATGAGCAATAAAGCCCACGAGTAATAATCATAAATCCCAAAGAGGCATCACCCTTTCTTAAGACATGTTTAAACTCCTTGAGAACGAAGACTGTAAGGTGCAATCTGCTTTTAGAGGCATTATATTGTTCTAATACATTTAGTTTAAGTTGGAAGTGGAGCATGCCTGGACTGAGGAGCTTTTCCATGCAGTGGACTCAGCTGCAGCTCCACGCGGACTGCCAGGACAGGATGCGATGCTGATGGTGTTCTGAGCAGACTCCCAACATTTTCCTAACTTGAATTTGTTTTATTTTTACATCATATTCCTGTTAAAGGCTCCTAAAATCTCCTAGCCATCAAGTGTCTCAAAATACAGACTCTACATGGAAAGTATTTGGAGACACCGAATAATTTAGTGTGCCTTACGTATAGGATAAGGGACAAAAGGACTGATGTTTCTCAAAACAGACCATTAGGTTGGCTGTATTCAATTCTGATTCTATATATTTAGGACTCACTGAATTCATAGTTCACGGTACTTGCTGCCAAGATAAATAGTTTTTTTTTCTGCTTTTTGTATTTTCTCACATGAAGACACACTCACCAAGAAATCAAGTAGCAATTGAAGAACTAGACACACTGTGTGGGAAACGTCATGTTGGATATATAGTCTAGATGACCCCTTGATTAATACATAGAGGATTCACCTTTTTTCTTTCACTTCTCATTATTTTGAATCACATATCGCACAAACCAAATAATACTACATCTCAAAGGGAAAAATGTACGAAAGTATTTGTCAACCAAAACTCCTAGTAATTCATCACAGAATTTTCAATGTGCTGCTTTCCATGAACCTCATGCAAGTTCATGAATATTATTGAAGTCCACTGTCATGTAAAGTTTGGATCTTGCAGGAATCTAGGAAAAAAGTTCATACACTCTTTTCTGAATATTGGTAAAAATATATGTATAGTGCTCAAATAACAAGGATACAGTGAAGCAATTTTTAAGGATTATCCTACCACAGTATTATTTTACATACTTAGTAAAGAGATAAACTCTGTTCAGGAATCTCAAGACAGGGGTTTTTATTACTTCCAGAAGTTCAAGTAATTATTTAATAGCTACTATAGTTTGTAAAACATTTTAAAGTTCAGGTTGCACATCATTAGCACAGAGCCTCAGTCCTGCAGATTTCAAGCCTCAGAAACAGGCAACATATACTTCGTTTGATGGAAATTCAGACAGAGATATCTAATTCGCTACCCTGCGGAGTAAGGAAGATAAGCTGAGGCATCTGGTCAACACACTCAATGGGGATGGGGAGACCTTGCCATCTCTATAAAGGGGGTAGAGATTTATAAATCTTATTATTTCCATATATATGGCCTTTCACAACTTACCAGCTTATTTTCACATAGCTCATTTAATATAACAGTTATATAAAAGGTAAGACATTATTTTTTTCTATTTTTATTGTTGTAACTTCTCTGCACACTCATCACCTTAATAACACCTAAATATTACCTTGAGATGACATTTTTTGTTTCTCAAAACCTTCACTAGATCTCATGCTCTTTGGAAGCATAGAGTATGCATAAAGTGCCTTTTCTAGTTATAGTGTCCATACATGTATTGTATCTATGCACACACACAAACAATACTATAAAGTTCAGTACATGATAGCCACTCATTGAGGGCTGAAAAATGAATCACTGAGTGAATAAAGGAACACCTCACATTGTTTCATTTCTCCTTAGCCCTTTTGATTATCCATTCAATTAATTTATTACTAAGTACCTAGCACCGTGCCACCCTGTAGGATATTAACGATACAGTAATCAATTAAAGGTTATTCCACAGTGTGGTCCAATGATCTGCCTGCTGCCATCTGGATGCTTGTTAAAAACTCAAATTCCTGGGCCCAATCCCAGACTTACTGAATTAGAATCTCATGGATACTGAAGTCAGAAAAGCATTGCACAATAAGTTGACAATCTTGCAAAAACAGGTCGATGGATTTTTAAAAAAATCATATTAAAAAAACATCCTTTCTTTTAATCTTTCTACAGTATTTTCTCTATGCAATTTCTCTTAGTTATAGATTGGGTAAGACTAAAATTCAGGACAAATGGAAAACTAAGAACAACATGTAAATGAAAATTCTAAACCAAGGTAAATGGTGAACTAGTTTTTTGGGTCTAGGACTTCATAAAAAAACAGTCTTTCTGGGAACCCATCCTTGTGAAAAGCATTAATCATTAGAGAAAATCAGACAGGAATCTACAAATGACCTGGAGTCATAAATCAAGGAACAATTTTTGTCCTCATTTAGCCATGGTTATGTAGAATATGAAAATATGTATTCCCAGTAGTGGAAAAACCAAGTCCCAGTCAATTAAATTATAGACTGCCACTGGCTTACTTACATTCATGCTTAAAAATGATGTATTATTTTCCTTTCCCATTTCTATTACTTGATATTCTTGCAACTCGTTTAATTATTATAACTGTTTTGTGACACAGAGTTCAGTTTACAAAGACCTAATCCAGAGGTAAAGAGCCCAGTTTGCTTGCTCTCTCCCTGCTGTCTCAGTGAGACTGAGTCAGGGCTACACTTGGGGCCTTCCTGCAGTCTCAGATATCAGAACTCTGATCATGTTGTTTTAGGGTCAGTTGCTACAGATAAACTGGATGGATCGGGGTGGTGGTGGTGGAGTAGGGATTTTAAAGCTGGGAGGAGTGGATATTTATCCCAGCTCTGTTGGTAATTAGCAGAGTGGCCTTATTTACTTATTCTTTGCTTTTCTCTAAAATTTAGTCATGCAGTATTAAAGAATCATTGCAAGGAAGAAAAATAAACACTTGCCTATTTCCTGCTGATTAATGGAGCCAAGATATAAGCGTTATTGTTAAATGACTATTAAATGCAGGGTGGTGATGTTTAGGCCTAGAAAAGTAAATCAAATTATTTGAAGTCACCCAGTTAATAGAGTGCAGTGTGTCTTGACTTGCATTTACTCAATTCTCGTCAGTATACTTTCCACTCTCAAACATTTCCTAAGCTTGTAGATGAATTACAGTGGTTTATAAACAGGACGGGGGTAATTGCCAAGAATATGGAAGTGGACAGGGAAGAAGGAGCACATGCTGTAGTTAATAGATCTCAGGCAGAACAAGAACAAGTGGCACCGGCTGGCCAGTGTCCAGGTTCTGCTGAAATGTGAACGCACAGGATTCTCTGAAGCCTGAAGGAGCCTGTCAGACTGGCCAGAAGTAGGCGGTGGCACTGCAGCAGGAATGGCTGTCAGACCTTCAGCCAATTTTTTTACCTTAGCAGCTCTGGCTCCCTGGTTAGTCTCCATTACAATATTAATCTCTGAGTTAGTAGAGAGATTTTCTGACCAAATACTCTTTTAAAAGAAAACCTGTTTTCAAATCAAGAGAAATGTTAAACTGGTTAGAGTTCAAAGTCTGAGGTAGTCACCATTCCACATGACCACAAGAAATGTCTTAGTTTTGTATGCCTGGCATGGGCCACAATAACTAAGAGAGGCAAAGAACTCACAAGGCCATCTGGGGAAGTTTCTTCAAAGGCAATGGCAGGATAGGTTCTATTTGAAGAAAGATCAGAGCAAAGAACAGTTAATTGTAGTTAGAACAGAGTCAAGTATATCATGTTGCTGGCTTGATTAGAGAGCCAGGACTGTGATGGACAGTGATGAAGAGATTTTTCTCTAAACCACGGGTCAAGAACCTTTTTCTGTAAAGGGCTAGACAATATTTTCAGTTTTGAAGAGCGTAAGATTTTGTCACAAGTACTCAGTTTGTCACTGTAGCACAAAAGCAGCCATAAATGACTGGCAAATGAATCAGTAAGGCTAGGGTCCAATAGGATTTTGTTTGCCAAACGTGAAGAAAGCTAGATTAGGTCTACGAGCTATAGTTTATCAACCTCTGCTCTGGAATAAAAACGTTTAAATTGAAAAAGAAACACTTGTGTTGTTTCTAGTGTCCCTACCCCACAGCCAGTGGGGAGACCTGAATTTTTCTTGAACCAAAACCTCTTCCATATAACACAGAACATACCTTCATAGGTTATGAAGGTACAGTGCAGGTTATGGAGGATGTTATCACTAAGGGTAGGGGAGACTCTGTACTAATGTTACAACTTCTGTGTGAATGTAAAAAAAAAAATAAGAAGTTTAATAAATAAAGAGGTTGGCGTTATTGCTGAAATAAATCACTAATTCCTTTTGACTGATTTATTCAGCGGAAAACACAAGGTCATAGACCAAAGGCAGTAACTACAGAGGCCCTGAACCCACGTTAGGGCACAGAGCAGAGACTTGTCATAATTCACGAGAAGGTGTAATTGGACTCCAGAGCCTGGATTTCTTCCAGTTCCTCTCCTGTCTCCTGGCCTTTGCACCTGCTTCCCTCTGCTAGAAACACTCTTTCCCCTACATCTTTACCCAGTTAATGCCTACAGGCACTTCAAATGGAAGCTTAACTGCCATGTATTCCAGGACACTTTCTCTGACCACCCAGAGTAAATTAAACACCACCCACCTAGTTTGGAATATTCATCATATATTATCCCAATTACTAGTTACCTGTTTTCCCTGCTACGATGTGAGGTTCATGAAGAGAAGGATTTGTTCTATACTTTCAGATATGTTTTCCAGGCAAACAGGCAAAGAATGAAAGATAATCATAATACCCATTTTATGTGAGGATGTGGTTAAATAGGCACTTTCATATACCAAGAGATGAGGAGATTCTCATGTATTTCCTTGATATTCTCTCTCTCCCTCTCCTTCTGGCTGGAAAGGAGTACTGGTCGTGAAGAGTCTCAGATTTTACATTCTTCCCCAGCTTCCCTATCCCTTAGCATAACATCCAAGCTTTGAACATGACAGTTAAGACCAATGTATCGGGATCCCTGGGTGGCGCAGCAGTTTGGCGCCTGCCTTTAGCCCAGGGCGCGATCCTGGAGACCCGGGATCGAATCCCACGTCGGGCTCCCGGTGCATGGAGCCTGCTTCTCCCTCTGCCTCTGTCTCTGCCTCTCTCTCTCTCTCTCTCTCTCTCTCTCTCTCTCTGTGTGACTATCATAAATAAATAAAAATTAAAAAAAAAAAAAAGACCAATGTATCCCCAACATCTAAGGTTAGTGCCTGGCACTTGCTAGGTGCTCATTAAATATTTGTTGGAAGAATGAATGGATGGATAAATGCTTGCCAAGAGGGCTCATACTACAAAACATTTACACCAAGTTGATCTGAGCTAGAAAAAAAAAATGTAAGAAAGTATCATTATAAATTTCCAAAATGCTGTGGACTCACTATCTTCCCTTCTCACCTCTTCTCCAGAATGGCAGCGATCCCTGTCCCACTTACCAAATGAGAGGAGAGACACAGAGAAGCTAAATGACTCCTCTAGGGCCATGGTTAGTAAGAAGACAGTAGGCTTAATTCATGGGAGAAGAAAGATGCCTAAGATTGCAGGATCCTACACCCCACTCCTAATCTGGAGATCCGGCGTTGCCAGTAAGCACCTGAATTGTCCCAAGGTCCTAAACTAGGCTAATTCGGAGACGAACATCCAGATGGCCTTCATGTAATTTCTTCCAAGTCAAGTGCATATCAAGGGGGAGAAACGAAAGGTGCTTTGTGCAACAGGGCGCAATTTCCAAGAAGGCCAGCAGGTGGCGGCAGAGCACACCCAGGCGTCTGGTCTTTCTGGCTCACCTGCTGTTTTCCACCAGGTAATGCACAATTTTGTCCAGCACCTTCTCAAACAAGGCAGTGCGGATCCACAGGTGCTTGATGGCTAGTGGGGACAGGTTGGGCAGCTTCGGCAGCTTCCGCACATTCTCCTGGAGGCCCTGGATCTGATTTCACCTTCAAGACCAGTAAAGAAGAAGGATGAATATTCACAAAAGAGGAAATCCAACAGGACCAATATGCAAACAGCAACCTCTCAAGGAAATGAAGGGAATGGCAACCAAAACAACAAAAGAGCCCTTATTGCTCCTGGCAAGTGGGCAAAGAGTTGGAGGAATCATAATACCCAACAAGCATGAAGATGCAGGGAAATACACTTTCATACACTGTTGATGGGTAAGCCGGATTCTCATAGTGATTCCCTTCCCTTCCCTTCCTTTCCCTTTCCCTTCCCTTCCCTTCCCAGCCCAGGACTTCAGTCACACAGAGGCACCTTGGAGAGCTGTGGGCCCAGCATCTCAAAATTCATGAGAGCCTCACATGGGAAAACCCTTCCCTACCCTACCCTACCCTACCCTTCCCTCCCCCTCCCTTCCCTTCCCCTCCCCCTCCCTTCCCTTCCCCTCCCCCTCCCTTCCCTTCCCTTCTCTCTCTCTTCTCTTCTCTTCTCTTCTCTTCTCTTCTCTTCTCTTCTCTTCTCTCTCTCTCTCTCTCTCTTCCCTCCCCCTCTCTCCCCTCTCCCTGTCATGGATAAGTGGTTGCATGAATGAAGGAATGGCTCTCCCTTACCAACTGGCATGGTGATAACCACAGGGAAGTAAGTAAATAAGTGATCTAAAAGAAAAATTGGGTGAGGGTTGGAATTTATCCTTAACTGGGGCAAAGCCTGAGATGACAAGAAACTAGCCACAGAAAATGAAGTATGGGAACCGGGTGGTGGGTAGAACATGTGCAAAGGCCCTGGGGTAGGAAACAATCTGGCAGGTTTGGGGAGCAGAAAGGAAACCGGAGAGAGGAACTGGCAGGAGGCATGGGTTCTTGCAGAGCTCAGGGAGGAACGTGGAGTCAGGGGGACTGTCCTCTGCAGGGCGTGCCCTGCCCATACCCCATGCTCCATACTCACGTGCTCTCAATCAGCTGCTCCAGGTCCTGCACCTTGTGGCTCAGCTCCTCGGCCGGCGGGAAGTTCTTGCCCACTTTCATGAAGAGAGCTGCAATCTCGTTGTAGCACAGAAAGCCAGCCGCCCGCCGCCGCAGCCCATGCAGGACGCAGGCCTCCACAGCCGCTGTAGGGACATGACAGTCAGTAGGCCCTGCCCTGCCCACACTCCCATGCACCCAGCCCAGGACTTCAGTCACACAGAGGCGCCTTGGAGAGCTGCGGGCCCAGCATCTCAGAATTCATGAGAGCCTCACATGGGAAAACCGCATATGCCTCTCTCCCTTCCACTCCCTCGAAAGGGAGCAAGACAGCTGAGGAGTTAACCTATGCTCGCTGCCCAAGGTCAGACTATCTGCCCACATCCTTTCCCAGACACTAAGAAGTCGTGTGACCTCCAGCAACTACTTCCCCTCCTTGTGTCTCAGTTTCTTCATCTGAGAAGTGGGGAGAGCATGAACGTGCATCTTAAAAGGTTGCTGTTAGAATGAGGTGGAAAAAATGCATGGAAAGCACTTCACACAGAGCCCAGTACACAGTAAGTGCTTTAGGAACATTAGCTATTGCTCCTGCCAGGGAGAGAGGAGGGACCAGACCACAGGACTGTTGAGCTTTGTCTGGGCTCAAGATAAAAGTGACATAAACGTCACTACTGTGATTCCAGTAACAGCTAGCATTACAGATCTCATTCTCCCTCTGCCACAGCCAAGGAAGAAAGGACAACCATCCCCATTTTTCAGATGTGAAAACTGAGGCTCTAAGAAGCAAACGGAATTGCCCAGGGCCACCTGGAAAAAAGTGACCAAGTTGGGATTCAAAACTGGGCCTGAGGGGGATCCCTGGGTGGCTCAGTGGTTTCGCGCCTGCCTTTGGCCCAGGGCACGATCCTGGAGTCCTGAGGTCAAGTCCCGCATCGGGCTCCCGGCATAGAGCCTGCTTCTCCCTCTGCCTGTGTCTCTGCCTCTCTCTCTCTCTCTATGTCTATCATAAACAAATAAAAATAAATCTTTAAAAAAAAAAAACCAGACCTGAGCCCATGGTGTGCTCACAACACCTGTGTCTCCATGAAGGATTTGAAGAGAGGCTTCACTCATCATTTCCCGTGTCTATGTCTGCCCTGGGTGGTAGTCTGGGCTCTACCTCTAACTTGCTGTGTGACCTCAAGCAAATCACTTTCCATTTCTGGGACTTAGTGTTCCCTGCTGGGAGACAGTCCCTGTGGAGGCCACTCTGATGACCCCAATCTTATTTCTGGTACTTTCAGCAGGCCTCTATTAGTGTTTTCCTACCTTCTATCTCACACAGTGAGACCAGTGTGTAGTTTTAGCTTACTCAATCCTGGTGGAAAAAGCCCACGAAGTGAGTGTGCTAGTCGCCGTCACTCCAAAGAAGGAGAACGCCAACAGTCCAAGGGTTAAGAGCCCGGCCAAGGTCATGTTGTGTGCAAGGACAAATACTGAGAAGTTCTGGTTTAATTTCTTGTCTTGGGTTGTTGTTGTTGTTGTTAGCAATTACTTGGCTTTTATTTTTTTAATTAATTTTTTAAAATAGGCTCCACATCCACCATGGAGCTTGAGCTCATAACCCTGAGATCAAGAGTTGTGTGCTCTACCAACTGTGCCAGCCAGGTGCCCCAGTAATTGCTTGGCTTTGAATGAATGTCCACTTATTGCCTAATTTGCTTATGGGCTTAAAATAGTCTGGATAAGCATCTATTAAACACCTTCATTTTTGCTTACACACACAACACTTTTCATCCATTTATACTTCAAGAAGTTAAGTAACTATCCAGGTATTGGCAGCTTGGTTGACTCTTTCTGACAATGAATCCTAAGGAACGGTGGATCAGAGACCCCTCAGGGAGACCCTGTAGGCCTTACTCAGTGCCATCACATTTCTTCCCTCATCCCAAACTGTGGCTGGAGTTAGAGGATTATTGTGATTTTTATCACTTTCTATTCCTCTAAGTCTTTAATGGGTAGGTATCGTAGCACATTTTGAAATGGGCATGCCGATTATTTTCTTTGCAAATAAAGATGTCCGGGAGAAAAAAATATAGGTAAATACATTCCCATATTTACATTTGTGTGTATGTGTCCTTTCATATACATACATGTTCATGTAATTATGTGCATACAGACTCCTCTATATATACATAAATATGCAAGTATATAAATATACATATATATGTAGCTTAAACAGATCTCACTTCAAAAAACATAAAATTTTGCCAAGGTCACCCAACACACAAGTGGCAGAGAAGGGATGTGAACCCAGGTCGGCCTGGCTGCAAAGGGCCCAAACTGACGTCAGCAGGCTCCCAGGTCATGACGTGTGTTCCCACAGGTGGTACGCCCAGCCATCTGGATGAAGCCGAGGGCCCAGTCAGGTCTCCTCGCTCGGGCCTCTCTATGAGACCAAGGCCACGAGAGGGGGATTACAGCACGTCCTTCACCCCAACACATGCCAGTCATGAAATAATAAAGGTTTTTAGGGAGAAAGAAACTCCCCCACTTATACGTACACACTGATACGTAGAAACAGAATCCTGACTCCGGGGACACGCAAAACCTGCGTCTGTAGCCTGTAACCGAGGTGGAAGTATAGTAACAACCTGGCAGCATGGTTATTTCTGGAGCCTTGCAAGCAAAGCTGATTCAAGGAGAGACGTCTGAGTCATGCTCTGAGCCCTGGGCCTGCCTCCGGTGCTGAGCCAGCTGGACATGATCCCTCAGGATGGTGTGATGGTTCCTCACTCCCTGAATTTTTAAAGCCCATCCATCCCCTCCCATTATTTAGCAACAGCCATAGGCAGGGCGGGGGAAGGGGCACGGAGCCATTCCTCAGATGGAGCCATTCCTCAGATGCGAGACCCACATCACTAGGGGTGTGGGTTGGTGGCTGTGAACTGAGAGGGGAAAGCAGGCCCTCCGGCATCAACAGTGATTAACCCTTCGTAGGTTGCACGGGGGCCATTCTTAATGTCTTCTGGAGACATTGTTGTATTTCCAAATTCCCTAATGGGGCCCCTTGGAAATCTGAAAATAACGTTGGAGTTACAAAGCAAAAAAGCAGTTAAGAACCCTTGCTTGCACAAAGATGCCACTCCCCCAGGTCAGCCCACAGAGAAAGAAGCCACTTTCAAGGCCACAGGCCACGGGCTCACCACAGAAGGAGATGATGTGGCTGCTGTCCTCGTGGACAAACTTCCGTGTGACGGCCTCCTCCATGATCTGCTTCACCTGGAAGGCAGAGGCAGCTGGACGGGAGACCCAAATGCGACCCGGGTGTGGTCACCCCAAAGGGCTGTGTCGCTCCTCCTGGGCTTCTCAGGCCATCCACAGTGTTTTGATAACTGCTTTCCTTTCATACCCTCCTCACCCCGTCTTCTGTTAAGTCTGAGGCCTGTGGCCTAGAAGAGCTCCACACTTCACATTCTCCTGAAGCATTTTTTCGGGTGCTTGCTCTGCACTTTTCAGATGTCACACGAAATGTCATCTCCCTCCTTGACCCCATTATCTGAGACAGCCCTCCCCGTGACTCCATCCATTCCTCGTTACAGTTCCTTCAGGGTACTTACACTATTCCTGTCCTGTTTCTTTGCGTACCGTCTCCCTCCTCTGGGATATAAATGCTCTGAGGGCAGGGCCTCATCTGCCTCAGAGCCTGCAAACTGTGGCCTCCCTGATGTTAGGGGCTGAACTGTATCCCTGCCCCCCACTCATACGCTGAAACCTTAACCCCGAGTACCTTAGGATGTCATCTATTTGTCCACAAGGTCTTCAAGAGCTAATTATGTTAAAATGAGGTCATTAGGGTGGGCGCTCACCTGGTACGACTGGTGTCCTTATAAAAGGAAGTCTGAGCACAGAGCACTACAGAGGGAAGAGTCCGCCATCCTGGGAGAAGAGGGCCATGTACGAGAACACCCAGAACAGAGCTTTCCCTCACAGACGTCGGAAGGAGTCAATTCTGCCAACACCATGATACTGGACTTCCAGCCTCCAGAAGTGTGAGAACGTAAATATCTGGCATTCAGGTCCCCCCGGGTGTGGTAGCTTGTCATGGCAGCCGGGGCAGACGGACACACCCACCGTCAGCATCCTCACCATCACGCTCCACGTCCTCATCCCCCCAGCGGAGCACTTCTCTGCCAGAGGAGGAATAAGTGAACGAGTGAATGAGTTCTAGGCTTACCTGTATTAACTCACTGTACCCTCTCCTCAGCCCTGTGCGGGGTGGGCCTATTTTTATGAGAATGAAGATCAGAGAGCCTAAGCAGCCAGCCCAAGGTCACACAGTGTACAGGAGGCAGGAGCAGAAACCCAGGCTCTTGATGCTACTCTAGAAGCTTCAGCCAATGGCTTGTCTCTGAAAATAATAATGCTGCTCTAGCTTACACACACTTGCACAGCACTGTGGTAAGCACACATGGTATTATGGAGTCACATGCTGAAGCCCTATTCTCCCCCTCCTGGTGTGATGGTATTTGGAGGTGGGGCCTGGGGGGGGGGGGGGTAATCAGGGTTACACAAAGTCCTGAAGGCAAGGGCCTCAGGATGGGCCTAGTGTCCTTAAAAGAAGAGGAAGAAATCAGAGCAAAGTGAGACGGTGGTTGCCTGCAAGCCAGGAAGAGAACCCTCACCGGGAGCTGAATCTGCTAGCACCTTGACCTCGGACTTCTCAGCTGGCAAACTGCAAGAAATAAAGGTCTGTTTAGGCCACTCTATCTGTGGTGTTCTGCTACGCCAGTCTGAGCAGAGGCACGCAGCAAGCCCCACATAATCCCCACAGCATGGTTCCCAGGTGGCCCCTACCACCCACTTCATTCACAAGAAAATTATGAAATGCAGAGGTATCGGTTACTACCTAGCCAAGGTCAGAACATCCAAGGTCATCCTGCTGAGGTTTCTACGCTGGGCAATCTGACTCCAAGGGGAGCCTCTGCCCACTCCACTCCACTCCAGAAACAGGGGTCAGATGCACTTACTGGGGTCACCGCCCTCCGTGACACAACAGAGGAAACAACCCCTTCCTCTTACTCTCCCTCTCTCCAGAAGGCCGGGAGGACCCCCTAACCACTGTCTGTGGTTCATAGCAACACTGGTGCTCTTATTTCCCAGCTCAGCTCAAGCCGGGGTGGAGTCTGGGGGCTTCGGCCTCTCTCTGCTACATGATGGCCTGGCCCAGCAAAACTAAGATTCAGAAGTCCGCTGTTGGCAAAAACCATGGGCAGAGTTCTTGGGAGGGGGGGGTTCCTGTGTGCTTGAGGGAGAGCAAAAGGGCTTTCCAGGTTGGGGCACGGAGTCCAGGGAAGGCTACTGGCCCCTCCTTGGCCCCTTGGACAAGAGCTGATCACATGGTAGGTATCACAGTGTGCCCCACAGAACCCTTCAGGACTGGAGGCTGCTTAGGGGGGTGCTGGAGAACCCTTAGAGGGGTTGCCAGTCCCTTAGAGGACAGGGGACTACTTCAGCCACAGGGAGAGCCTGCCCCAAGGTCTCACTGCTTCCCAGGGTGGCCCTCACCCAGAGACTGGAGCAGGCGGGCCCTGAAGATTTGGCATCCTCGCCCCAGCTTGGGACAGCTTTGAAGGGCCACAAAGCTCCCTGGGAACTCGCCGTGGCGCTTCCATGAAAGCCCCGTGGCCCATCTTCTCCTTTGGCCCTCTCCTGCTTGCTTCACTCTGCTCCCCGGGTGTCAATCCCAAAGGCATACCCAAATAAGCCTGCATGCTGACCTCCATCTCCACAATGGCCTCCACTCAGGTACCGCCAAGCCAAAGCATGCACACATGTGAGCAACAGTCAACAGGGAGACGTCGTCGTAAACAGTTCAAATGCTCATGAATGCAGTTCGGCAGGAGGCCCTGGCACTGAGGGCACAGAGCAGCAGGGATGGAGTCAAACAGTCCTGCCCAGGACGACCTTTCACTCCAATGAGCCAAAAGGTAGGACAAGCTAAGACAGGCACAGGGCAAATGTGACATTGCCCAGCAGGGCCAGCAGCACCAGCACCAGGTGGGACCTGGTAGAGACACAAATGCTTGGCCTCCGACCCATGGAATCAGCAACTCCAGGATGTTTATCAAGCTCTCCAAGGAAATCGCACGCAAGCTCAGATGGCAGCAGGAGGTGCGAGAGGATAGAAAACAGGAAGCTGTCCCAAAATCCTTAGGAAGAGATTCAGCAGTCACGGCTCCTGTCTGGGACCTTCCCCACACAGCCAGCCCCTTCTGGCCACCTCTCCTGGGCCCCATGTCAGACCAGGGGAGGTAACAGTTGCGGCTTCCTCACTATTACCACCACAGGGTGCTGCATCCTTGGCGCACCCCACCCTGCCTTGGTCAGTAGTGCCTTTATTAAATTCACCTTACTGTACTCCCTTTGGGGGAATCCTCTGTTTCCTATCGTTACCCAGACTGGACACACGCGCTGTCTCAAGTCCAAACTCTGCAGAGTGGAGAAGGTTGTCTGTTTATCGCTGTGGACTCTGAAACTCAGGAAGGGCAATCCCCAGGGAAGGCTGGCTCCAGGACTCTTGTCCTGGGGATGGATCTGGGGTGGGGTGGGTGGTGGAGGTGCAAATGCAGCACCCGTGGGTAGTGGGTAGTGCTCAGCCTGGGGAGGGGCCCTGACAAGTGAGGTGCCCCCCACTTCTGCTGGCTCCCAGCTGTGGGCTAGAACCCGTCTCCAGAAGTTAGTAACAGGCTGCCAGCCTGAGGCCAGAAGAGGAAATTAAAAAGGCAGCGGGGTGGGGCGGAAGTCTCCCTGGGAAGGACCCTGAGAGCCTCCCAGGAGAGAGCAAGGGCTGCAGGAAGAGGCTGTGACCCACACCCTCGAGGGCGGGCCCTATCCCCAGGGAACTGGCCAGACCTGTGGGGGTGAGGGAGAGGGCCACAGAAGGCCTCTGAAATTCAGTTCAACCACCTTTCCCTTCTCAGGCGCCAGGCATGAGCTTGGACTCAGTCGGCTGTGAAAGCTGACAGATGTGAGGGACCTCGGGGTGGTCTGGGCATGGTGGCAGTGGCAGGTGGCCTCCCGGCCCCTCCCCAGCCTCTGTGATTTCTCTAATCTTCAGCCCTGGGATCATGTGTGATTCAGGCAGCACAGAGGCAGTGGCTGTGGTAGCTGGGACTCGAGGCCCACAGACCTCCATCTGCATCCCGGCTCAACCCCTCGTGTCCAGGGCGACGGTTAAATGGGCTGCTGTTTGCAAAAGGGCAGGCCTGGCTAGGACATAGTAGAAGTTTCATGATGCTAAAGCTTGCTGCCATTTTTTATTTTTTGAGCACTCACTGTGTTCCTGGAACTGTATATAGCGTGACAACCCAAATGAAGTGGATTACTGAATTATTCCCTTTTCCCAGATGGGGAAACTGAGGCAGGGAGCTGTTCGATAACCACCCCAGGTCATGCAGAGGAGGCACGATCAGACCCAGGGCCTTTATTCTAACAAATACTTTGTCTCATAGCAGAAGTTGGAGGCCATTTTGAACAAAATGCTTTTGTTATTGCCCAGCTTAGAGTGAGAGAGTATGTTTACTGAGCACCTACTATGTGCCGGGGTCTCTGTACAGAATACCTTGTTTAATCCTCACAGGAACATCATCATCCCCATTTTAAAGCTGCATAAACTGAGGTTCACAAGAGTTTATGCAATTTGCCCTAAGGTTACAAAACCAGGAAAGGGCATGGTCAGGACCTCTTGAACTTAGGTCTCACAGTCAGCAATGCCTCCAGCCCTGCCCAGAAAGGGGTCAGGCCCTCTAAAATCCCAAAGTGCTGAGAAACCTATGAGAAAGGGATTCCTAGGTCTCGCCCAACATGGAGACCAAAGAAGCACTAACTGCAAGTCAGGAGTCCTGAGTCACCCGGACCGGACTCTGCCACCCATGTCCTGTGGGGGCCTCTTCAGGGCAGGGAGACCTCAAAGGTCACAGTGGTCAGGAAGCTTTCATCCCTGTCTAGCACCCATTCTAAGGAGTCCTCCAACATCTGCTTGCATTCCCCCAGTGATGGGGAGCTCACTTCCTTCAGAACCAGCTTGTTAGCTCTAACGACAGGATGTTAGGAGGCAGTGGAGAGGCTAGGAGCCAGAATGTGGAGTCACTGACCTGACATCGAATCCTTGACCACTCATGATGCTGGACAAGCTTCCTCACTTGTCAAATAGGGTGGATGATCATAGTGTCCCTGCCTCATTGGGTAACGGGAGCCTTGCAAGAGCCCTGTGGAGACAGTGCCTGGCACATGGTAGGGATTCTACAAACAGGAGCCAGTCTTAGAGGATAGGGACTGCCTAGTTCAGGGCCGGCCCACAGTAGATATTCATGAGTGTGAGCTATGGGGCCCTTCAGCTCGATGCACTTACCCCAGCTTCCCATCCAGGGGCTATTTAGGACCTCACTGGCCTCTGGGGCAGTGGCCTGGCCCCACCCCTGCTCGTGGGATCTCAGACCATCAACCCCTGTCAGCCCCACCCTGCAAATTCAGGAACCAGCCCCGCCCTCCCACCCTCCACCTGCAAATATTTCAATAGCACACAGGAGAAGTAATCAATCTCAGGAGGAAGGCAGGCAGGGAAACCGAGGCCAATCCGAAAAGCAGGAAGACGGGACTCGTGGGGGCTCCCCGGCCTGCCGTGCCTTCTCCCCACCCCATTCCTGCCACCTGCCCACTGATACCCAGATAGCCTCACGTGGCCCACCTGGAACCCTGCTAGGTTCCAGATCAACTCACTACTCCCGGCTGCCTCTCCACACAGTGCCGTGCTCACCGCTTTTATGCCTGGATCGGAATAATACAGCCCAGCGTGCAAGGCTCCCATAAGGATTATGGAAAGTATCAGCAGAGGGCCTCTAACAGGACCCAGCATAATACAGCTGGCATCCTATAAAGGGAGGCACCTTAGTAAAGCCAGTAAGAATAGGAGATCAGGAGTCACCAGGCTCAGGTCAAATTCCAATTCTGCCATTGGCTGGATGACCTCAGGCCTCAGTTTCCTTATCTGTGAAATGGAGATGATATACCACCTGTCAGGGCTGCTATGTGCAGATTTCATGAAAAAAGCATGCACAGCGCTCAGAATGGGAGCAGGAGCTCAGAACCACACAGTGTAAAAGCTTCATGCATGTCACTCTCTACCCCCTTCTGCTGCTGTATACTTTTGCTTAGAATTTATCACGGCCTGACTTTCACTATACACCTGCACGCTTATGTGTGTACTGTCCATCTCTAGGACAGCGCTGGGCAAACAGGAGGTGCTCAATCTATGTTGGGTGATCGATCACTCTGATTATATTAGTAACACACGCCAGCAGCTCATGCTCATCAGGTTTGGTTCCAGTGTCTTTAAGGCCCTCTGGCACCTGATCTCATTTGCTCTGTGTTCAAGGCCAGGGTGGGCAAACGTTTTCTGTGAAGGGTCAGAGAGCAAACACTTCAGGTTTTACAGCAGGACCGCCAGATAAAAACACAGGCTGCCCAGTGAAATCTAAACTTCAAATACATATGGAATTTCTTTTAGTCTAAGTATGTACCAGATACTGTGCAGGCTTATACTAAAAGATTCTCTGGTTTTTCTGAAATTCAAATTTCAGCAGGCGATCTGAATTTTTATTTGCTAAATCTGTCAAACCTATTTTCAGGCCACATACCGTCTATGTCCCATCCTCTCTCGTTTTCACACCCCTTTTTAGGATGTAAAAACCATTCTTGGCTTAAGGGCAGTGCACACACAGGCTGGATTTGGCCACAGGGACCCCTGGCATAAAGCACCCAGCACTGTGCCTGTGGCTCACATTAGGCCAAAATAAAAACCAGCCGAGCTGCCACCTGCTCCTCCAAGTCCTGCTGCCTCGGTGCTGGCTCAGAGCACAGCTCACCCCAGCTGGGGTCCTGGGTGGTTGGCGCCTGGCAGTGCAGCTGGGTGAGTAATGCTGAGCCAGCAGGAGCTAATGAGATGGAGGCCCCCTGCCTCTCCCGGCCGCGAGAAACTCACAGTGGAAAGGCCGGTTCATTTAGGGTGTCTGGACCGCCTTCAGGGTGACTTAAAAATAGCTCGCAGCATCTGGGCAAAGTGAGGAGGAGAGGGGAATGAGCAGAGGTCAGCTCTGCCTCCCGGGTGGGCCTCCTGGATGCTGAACGCGAGATGCACATGCCCTAGCAGGCCAGCATGTCCAGCCCCGCCTCGGACCGCGGGCCCTCAGACCCAGCCGTGGGTGTGCCTTTGCCCACATATGCCTTCTGCCAAGGGTCCCTCCCGACATGCTGCAGCTAGCTAAGTGCAACTCAGGCTTCAGCCCAGGTGTCACCTCCTTCTGGGAGCCTTCCTGGACTCTCCATACCCAAGCAGGGATAAATGTACCTCTTCCATGTTCTGCCAACACCTGCCTTCCCAGCACTTCCCTTCACAAGAACCACAGCTGTCCCTCATTCACTTAACATTTATGGAGCACCTCCTAGGAGTTTGGTACAAGATGACGAGCAGATAGAATCCCTGCCCTTTGGACATGGCAGTCTACAGAGACAGATACTAACCAAGTACAACAAATGGGTACATGACAACAAAAAAGTAGGCCAGTTCCCTGCAGCAAAAGAATTTAGTTCTTGGAGAATAACAAAGGAACTTGAGCTGATGAGGTAGGTCTAGCGGTCAGGGAGGGCTTCCTGGAGGAGGTGATGCTCAAGATCTAAGGTGCAAACAGAACTGAACTCTCTGGTTTCTCCAACTCTAAACCAGAGGAGGAAAATGCTGCCCCTGCAATTGCCCCCCCCCCCCCCCAGCCACCCTAGAGCTCAAAGGAAGGAACAGATGGAAGGACAATGTGGCAGGGAAAGGCACGACATGGAAATAGCTGGCGGCTTTTTATTTTTTAATTTCTTATGGGGGAGGGGGCGCACAGGAGGTGAGTTGGGAAGGCCTGGAACAGGGCTGCGAGCTGTGACTGCTTCTACCATGGGGCCCTACCTTCCTTTCCTGCCACATCCTGTCCCCTCCCCACCCCTTCCCACGCCCAGCTCGGTCACTTGTGCCATTCCTTCTGTAGGATTCCCACCCCTGCCTTTGCTTTGTGCTTTGTGCAGTCCCCTGCACCTGATATCCTCACCCACTCCGACCTCCATCTCCAGCTCTGGCAAAACCACTGCATCTTCTGGGACTCACTAAGGTGTCCTCTGCCCTCCTTCCCGAGCCACCCCCACCCCCCACCCCCTAGGCAAAGTTGATGGGACCTCCTCCACTTCCAAGCTCCAATGGTCAGCTATGAGCACTGGGCTCTAGAGTCAAACTTCCAGAATTCAAACCCCAGCTCTTGCACAGAATCTTGGGCAAATCTTTCCCATCAGTAAAATGGGTATCTGTATTTGCCTCACAGGCATAAGATAATACATCAAAAGCATTTAACACAGTGGTAGCCGCACAGTAAGTGCTTTACACACTTATTTATGAGGTGTTCGCTGAGCCTGGCACCATGCTTGGGGCATTATTTTATTGAATCCTCAGGGTAATTAGGTGAGATGGGTGTGGGTGCATATTTTTACAGATGAGGAAACTGAGTCTTGGTGAGGTCAAATACTTGCCCAAGAGCACATGGCTTTTTTTGTTTGTTTGTTTTGTTTTTTTTTTTTGCACATGGCTTTTTTTTTTAAGTTTATTTTTTTATTTTATTTTTTAAAGATTTTATTTTATTTATTCATAGAGACAGAGAGAGAGAGAGTGAGGCAGAGACACAGGCAGAGGGAGAAGCAGGCACCACACAGAGAGCCTGATGTGGGACTCGATCCCGGGTCTCCAGGATCATGCCCTGGGCTGCAGGCGGCGCTAAACCGCTGCGCCACCGGGGCTGCCCGTGCACATGGCTTTTGAGTGGCAGAGTGGGGACTCGAACCCACGACCATCTGCCCTGCACTGAGCCTGGCACACAGTAGGTTCATTTATTCATTCAATACGTACTGGTGCATCCCACAAGCTACGTGGGTGCTTCACATCCATGAGCCCCAAAGATTCATAACAAGCATGCCATGTGGGTGCCATTGCTACTACTCTATTTTCCCAATGAGGCAGCTGAGCTAGGAGGGATGGAGACCATCTGGTTCGTGAAGAGGCTGGGATCTGAATCATCTCCAGCTTCGGAGTCCCAGGTGGCCAACTCCCTGCTCCTGAAGTCCTGGCCCTGCAACACCAGCCAGGTCCACCTCTGCCCTGCCAAACCTTTTCACCACTGACCTCCCCAGGTGTGCCCAATACCACCCAGCTCCCTCTCCCCTCTGCACATAGGTCTCCAATGGAGAATCATGGTAGCAAGAGGGAAACCTTCAACCTGAAACACGTATTACTGAAACCAAAGAATCTGAAAAGGCTACATGCTGTCCAAATGCAGCTGCACGGGATCCCTGGGTGGCGCAGCGGTTTGGCGCCTGCCTTTGGCCCAGGGCGCGATCCTGGAGACCCGGGATCGAATCCCACATCGGGCTCCCGGTGCATGGAGCCTGCTTCTCCCTCTGCCTGTATCTCTGCCTCTCTCTCTCACTGTGTGCCTATCATAAATAAATAAAATTTAAAAAAAAAAATTAAAAAAAAAAAAAAACACAAATGCAGCTGCAGGACATTCTGGAAAGAGCAACACCATGGAGACGGCAAAAAGATCAGTGGTTGCCAGGGGTTGGGGGCAGAAAGGGATGAACAGCAGAGCGCAGAGGATTTTTAGGGCAGATAAAGAGATGTATAGGAAATCTCAGTACTTTCTGTTCAGTTTCATTGTGAACCTAAACGTGCTATAAAAAATAAAGTCTATTATTGAAAAAGAAGAAAGTAAAAAAGGAAATATCTTGTCTGTGCTCTGCTGCTACTGTAGGATGTCAGCAGGGATCCCAACGCTCTGGCACATAGGCAAAGGGCCTCCTTCCAGATGGGTTCCTCCCTGCCCTCAGCCCATCGCAGCCTGCACAGGGCTGGGGCCTTCTCAGAGAAGGGGTCTGAAGGCGTCTGGCACACAGCGAGAGCCCAGTAGCCGCTGGTGAACGGATCAAAGCTTCCTCTCCTGGACTCTTGCTCTCTCTCATACACGGTTCCAGAACAGCCCTGCCCCACCCTCCCACCCACACACTTCCACCCTGCCCTCCACATCCACACAGATGGATAATGAAAGCAGAGACACAGGACGGTCCTTCTGCAGCCCCATCTGTGCCTGTGGGAGAGAGCGGGGGGGCGGGGACATAGGTGATGAAGCCATGGCACCTGGATCTTCAGAGTCCTAGTGCTAGCAAAGTCTTCCCTCTTAGCACCTGCCCTAAACATGGCTGTGGGCCTTACAAGGGAAGCAAAAGCCTGTTTCTCAGTGGGCTGCTGCTAGGACAGCCCCAGTTAACCCTTTTCTGGGATGCTATAAATAGGCACCACGCATCGTTCCCTCAGAGTATAGGGACTGGCCAACCTGCCCTGACCTGGAAGCAGGGCGTTCTGGGCGCTGAGATTGGGTTTCCCTCACACAGGTGCCCTGCACAGGTGCTCAGACACCCCCTGACGAGAAGGTCACGCAAGGGCCTGGTTCTGGGGCATTCACCTGGGGGCATTTTGGCAAAAAGGTCCCCCCAGCTACACCTCCCGCACACAGCCACTCAGGGAGATGATGGAACTGTGAAGACAGTCAATCCCCCGCCCCTCCATTCCCGGAGAAAACAGCCTGCGTGTCTCACATTCCCAGCCCACGCCCTGGAGACCGGCCAGCCCTCTCCTGGGTGCTCTGCTGCTGTGTGAGGCGGCTCCCCTGGCAACACGCCCCACTTCCTCAGACCCACGGGCCTCGTGGATCAGGAAGGCACGCACAGACGCTGGAGCGGCCTCAATTCTCTCTGGGGGTCTGGGCAGCTACAGGAGATAAGAACACGAATTCCAGATGGTTGCTTCAAACAGCACAGGGTGAGCCAGAAAACACATTAGCCACCTCTAGCCTACACTGGGAGGAAAAGCAGCCAAGCATCACATCCAAGGGCTGGGTGAGTACCCTGGCTCTGCTCCCTCACCAGCTGTGTGGCCTTGGGTAAGTCACTTCACTTCCTTCGTGCTTCAATTTACTCCCCTCTATAAAAAGGGATAATAAATAGGACCTACCCCTCTGAGCTGTTTTAAGACTGAAATATGTTCATGGATGTAGAGCACTTAGCACAATGTCTAGGACACAACAGAACTTTCTGGAAAATGCTCTGTGCCTAAAATGTCCAAAACGGGATCCCTAGCCACATGCGGCTACTTGAAACTTGGGACAACTGAGCAACAGGATTTTTTTATTTGAGTTTTACTTCCTTTAAATATAAACATGTAACACTAGTGGCTCCAATTGGATGGTGCAGGTCTGGAACACAGTAGGTGCCCGGTAAATGCTAATTATGATTGTTGTTAGGGGTGGTTGTTTTTGGAGGGCTCACTGGGTTACAAACTAGGGAGCATTTCATTTCTGAGCAAGCCGAGATCGGGGAAACTGTATTCATCTTCAAATTCCAGCATCTTGCTGAGCGGTTCTGAACCGCATTTGGGTTTTGGGGTTGTGGACCTCAGAGACGTACTGAGGATACTCTCTCCCTACAACAAGTACAAAGTGTCTGCATAACTTCAGGGTTGCCCAGGCCCCTAGATCCCACAGACACCTAGCACCCAGGAGGTCACTTCCGCACCGCGGGGCTGAGCTCCAGATGCTGGGGCCCTCACCCTGCCCAGGCAGGCATCTGTGTCTTGTCTGACTAGTTCGTTCCCATGTCCCTGCCTGGTCATGTCACCTGGACTTCCTCTGGGTCCCCTCCCTCCCTCTCACTGGGCTGACCCCACAGCATCCCTCCAGCTTGACAGATCTAAGCGATGAGTCCCAGAGTGATTGGCGCAAAAGCCATATGTGACTGGGGCGGAGGTCCAATGAAACCTAATCCTGAATCTTCCAGGAGAACCACAGCAGGGGGGTTGGGGGGGGAAGGCGAAGCTCTCTGTCTGCTGATGCCAAGCTGGCAGGTTGTAACCTGAGAGCTGGGCAACATTCTCCCTCCCCACAGAGACCAGCAAAGCAGAAAGCTAGCACAGAGAAAATCAGTGCAGAGACCAGAAAACACAGAGGGTCCTGATGACATCATTGGAACCCCTGGATAGAGCTGTACCTGAAGCTGGCCTCACTCCAAACTTCCCAAACCCCTGAAACCATAACGTCGATTTCTTAAGGCTCTCTTTCCCTCTTGGCTTGATCTTCATATATTTATTCATTGTTTGAGCTGGTTTGGTTAGCAAGTTATCATCCAAATTGAAATGGGTGGAGCCGGCTAAAATACCGCGCCGTGCTACATCTCAGTTGTGTGACCTTGGTCCAGTTTCTTAACCTCTCTGAGCTTCAGTTTCTCTCATCAGTAAAGAAGAGTCGCTATTTGTACCTGCTCTATAGGAAGCTCGCTTTGAGCACTAAATGAGATCAAACAAAGCAAGTTAGAGCAGCATTTAATAAATGGTGGTTGTAAAGATGTCTAGTTCTCAAAAAGAAGGAAACAAATGCATGATAGTTGCTATAATTCTAATTAAATGTAATTTACTAAATAATAAAAATTAAAAATAATAAAAATTAAAAATTAAAGAAGAATCCAGTCAAGGTCCCAGGTATCATCAAGTCTCAAGTCTTGAGGCTTCCGTTCTCTGATTTTTAAGTAGGAGACTCACTGCCAAAGGAACGGTTATTGTCCTTTACAAAACTGAGTTCTTTCAAGTTTGTCCAATGAAAAAGCACAAGAATCTATTTATTTCTTGTCTTCCTCTACTACTCAAGGAAAAGTACACTGTCTCCCCCTGGCCTTCAGCACTTAGCTGCTCATCCAGGGCCTCGCGGTGGCTAAGTGACAAGACCCGCAAGCTCACAAGGGCGTCAGAATTTCTTCAGCTGAGGGATTATTGCCACGAGGCCAATGAATAAGCAGACCCAGAGGGAAGATCCAACTGCCCACCTCAGGATGTTGAGGCAGCCAGGCAAGACTCAGCCTTCCCCACCCCCGCTCAAGGGCTCGTTCCTTTGGACCCCAAGAAATACCCTCTTCCCAGTCTGCGGCACTGCTCCTGTGGCAGCAGCACCCCCAGCCTGGGGCTTACCCAAAGAGAGCAAGATCCTACACTGAGAACATCTACAAGTTCATGTGACTGACCAGACAGGGCAGCACAATGTCCTTCTGCGACTGATTTCTATCTTGCTCTTAAATGGGTAAGCCAAGCACTCTGCCTGGTCCCTTCATAAATACTGGTGAATACCTGGCAGTGATAGCATCGCAGCAGTGCTGCGCGGTACAGGATACCCTCGCCACCTGATGCACGAGGACACCAAAGCTGGAAAGGTCCAAGCATCCACTAAATGGCAGGACTCAAACTTGGAACACAAGGCTGTCCGATTCCAAAGCCTGGACCTTTTGCCAACTCCACGTGCTCAGAGGAGCTCATCACCATATGTGATAGGTCATTGGTTTCAGCTCCGGAGTGATGCGGAGCCCGGTTCCAGAGCCAGAATCCAAGCTGTACCACTGACACTGTCGGTGACCTTTGGTGACTTATTTGCCATCTCCGTGTGTCACTATCCTTACCTTTAAGGGACAGTGTTTTATCCACTTTGTGTGGCTTCATGACAATTAAATGAGGCCATCACCATAAGATGCTCAGTAAATACTGTTTAAGAAATAAAAAAATCTTTATCCTGTTAGAATGCCTTTAGTTGAGCCTTTGCTTTTCCTGACCAGAACGAAGATTCCCAGATGGTCTTATCAGTGACCGAGTTTTAATAGGTCTTAAATACAGACTTGGCAAATTCCTTGTTGAGAAAATGCGAGAGACCTGGCTCTCGGGGAGGGATGCTGGCCAAATCTGATGGTTTGAGGTTCTTAGAATCCTGGAGCTGTCCAACTGCGTCCACTTGGAAAGCAGAATGGCATAGGCAGAAGGAAACTGCGGGCGGCCACAGGTGGTTAGGGGCAGCGCTGGGACAAGGACTTTGGTGTCCTCACTTCCCATCCTGGGGTCTGCAGCCAGCAAGTGGGGTGCACAAATGCCATTTCCTACCTGCCGACCAGCAACAAATGCTACACTACCATTTCCCGGAGCCCTTCAAGAGGTTACTGCAGGGAAGACCCAGCCAGACTGCACAGGAGACATAACCCAGCCGGAAAGCTAGGCCCCACCTGCCACCCTCCTCACATCAAACCAGGGTGCTAAAGCCCACCAGGCCCTGTGCTAGCAAAAGCTCCTGGAAGCCGCATTGCCAGAGACCTGAAAAAAGCATCAAAACACACCGCACGGATGTGGCTGCATTATTCACGAGGAGAATTTCTGCCAGCTTAAGCCTGAAAACACGACACACGTGAACTGATCTGAGTCAACCCTATAAGCATCAGAGAACCCCAAAATATCCACACCCAGTATTCCTGCATCTACTTGACTGGCAAGTATTTCTGGAACCCCTATTTGGCCAGTGGGGGAGTGGGGCAGAGTAAGGCGCTGTGGTTTCTAGCCTAAGAATTGAAAGCTCAGAAGAGAACAGCGAAGTTTCTTCTCTTGCCTAAAGACTCTGTGCCCCCGATTTGTGCCCTGCATTTATTGCTCGGCTGTGGCCAGAGCAGTCCGCAACGTGGATGAATTCATGCTTCTCCCCTTGTTCAAAATTCTCCCACGGGTCCCGTCTCATTTCCGGGGGGGCCACAAGACCCTGCAGGAATGGCCTCCTGCTCCCTCTCTGACCTGTCTCCTCCTCCCTTCTGTTCACTCCACTCCAGGCTCCTTGACCTCTTTGCTATTCATCGTTCCTGACTCAGGGCCTTTGCCTATGCTGTTCCCTCTGGCAGGAACACCTTTCCTGCAGAGGTCAGCAGGGTTCCCTCCTTCCCTTTAGGTCTCTGCTCAAATGTCATAGTATCAGAGGCCATGCCTGACCACCTCCTCTGGAAAGCACTGCCCATTCCGCTCCACTCACTTTCTTTTTCTTTTCGTTCTTTTCTTTTAAGATTTCTATTTATTTATTCAGGAGAGACACACAGAGAGAGGCAGAGACATAGGCAGGGGGAGAAGCAGGCTCCCTGCGGGAAGCCTGATACAGGACTTGATCCCAGAACCCGCAATCACGATCTGAGCCAAAGGCAGATGCTCAAACACTGAGCTACCCAGATACTCTCCACCCACTTTCTAGCTTTATTTTCCTCACAGCATTTGTGACTTCTAACACAGGCATACTTTGCTTTCTTGTACTTTGCAGACACTACTTTTGTTTTTCTTTTCTTTTTTTTCTTTTTACAGATTGAAGGTTTGTGGCCATCTTGCATCAAGCAAGTCTGTATCAGCACCATTTTCCCAATAGCATTTGCTCACTTCCTGACTCTGTGTCACACTTTGGTAATTCTAACAATATTGCAAAACTTCTCATTATTATTATGTTTGTCATACTGATCTGTGATCAGTGATTATGAAAACTCATGATGGTCAGCATTTTTTAGCAGTAAAATGGTTTTTTTTGGAAGCCTTCACCTCCCACTCCCCTTAAAACATGTATACAATATGTACAATAAAATAAAAATAAAATTAATTGTAATATGTGACATAACACAGTATTTCTAGATTAAGATGATTATATTAAAAATATAATAATTATATTATTTTTTTAGACATAATTCTTTCACACACTTAATAGACTACACTATAGTGTAGGGAGAGGAGGTGGGATAGAGAGGAAGGAAAGAAGAAAGGAAGGAAAGGAAGGAAGGAGGCAGGAAAGAAAGGAGGAAGCTTTCTTCTAAAAGTGGCAAAAAGCTCCATCTTGGACCTGTTACCAGCTGATACTTTCTGAAGTCCAAGTCCAAGCAAGACCCTCCTTGCTCATAAATTTTCTACAGCTCCCTGCCGTCTAATGGAGCAAAGCCCCGAGCATGGTGCATCTAGCGGGCCTTTGCTGCCCCATCTCTTCCCCTACATACGCCTGACCTCAAGCCATGTCTCCGGGGACTCTGCTGGACCTCTGTGAGGCCACCCTTCAGAGCTGACAAAGCAGGATTTGAATCCTGGCTTCTCCACAGACTGGCTGTGTGACCTTAAAGTGAGCTGCTTAACCCCTCTGTGCCTCCAGCTCCTCCTTTATGGAGCGAAGGAGACAAGTATCCTCCCTCCTTGGGCCGTCATGAAGAAGTGAAGGAGTTTTCCAGCACAGAGGTTTCTCCGTCTCAACCACAGTGCCAGTCTGGGCTGACACTTCTTGGTGGGGGGGAGGGGGGCTGTCCTCTGCATCGCAGGAGGTTGAGCAGCATCTCTGGACTCTACCCACTAGATGTCAGTCACACCCTCGTTTTTGACGAGAAATGGCTCCAGACATTACCAAATGTCCCCTGGGCTAGGGCTGCCAGATTTAGCACTAGGCACTTTACTTCTGTTTATCTGGAATTCGAATTTAACTCGATGACCTATACGTTGTCCAGCAACCTCACCTGGGGGGCAAAACTGTTGCCCCTCTTTTATTGAGAAGAAGTAGATCCAAGTGGAAGCACCACAGGGATCTCAGTAGAAACATCAGTTGATTCTCTCACTTCCTCCAATCTTCTTAGGATGTGAAACCCTCCTCCACCATCCCGTCACACCCCTACCCTGTCCCAAGGCTGGAAGGCACAGCTCCCCAAACGCGCCCAGCTCAGCCGCTGTGGCAAGGGCTCCCCATGGCAGCTCTCATACCAGCTCCAGTTTGCAGAGGTCCACAAGAGCCTCCTCTCCAGCACTGGCCTCATCCCCCTGCCTCCTTCCCCCGGGGGTCTGTCCTCCTGCCCTCAAGCACCTGCTTTTGTCTCTTCCAATTAAGAGGCCTCCCAGGCCTAGCCCAAGGCAAGAAAACAAGGCAGTTAGTCACTTGGCTTCCGTTATCAACCTGGCTCAAGTGGCTGGCTCCTTTAATGGCAGTCGTCATGGCAACAAGAAGCCGGTCCCTGCAGCTGCCACTCTGGGAACCAAAACAAAATTAAGGGTTGGAGGCTGGGAGGAGAAAGGAGGGGAGGGCAAAGCGAGCCAGGGTGGAGCCAGAATAGAGCTGATTGGGTTTAACTGCAGGAAATCTCACCCAGGCCACCCTATCTCCTGGGCGACACTGGGGAGACAGAAAAAATAAGATGCCTGCCCAGAGGCAGCTCAGGCTAATGTGGTGGGTGTTTTCACATCGCTTATCCTGACAAGTGATCTTCATCCTCACTGGGAATAAACTGAAACTCAGACCCTTGTGAAGGTACAGACAGATGCCCCTCTAAGGCTGTGCAATTACAAGCCATCAAGTTTAGCTCCGCCCTCTTCCTCCACCTAGCTCCTGTCCTCCCCATCCGTTTTCCCTGTGCTTTTAGGATAGGACTTCCAGCTCTGCCCCTCTGCATTTGGCACCATGCTCCTTCCTCTCTGTCCTCCAGCCACTTCAGAGTCCTCTCATCACTCAAGTTCACGGTGCTCCCTCCAGCCACAAAGTCTTTGTATATGCAGTTCCCTCTGCCAGGAATGGTTCTCCTCTGTCTTCCCACCTCCTGCCTTCATCTTAAAGGTGTGCTCATCCTTCACGTATCTTCTTTTTTTTTTTTTTTAATTTTTATTTATTCATGATAATCACACACACACAGAGAGAGAGAGAGAGAGAGAGGCAGAGACATAGGCAGAGGGAGAAGCAGGCTCCATGCACCAGAAGCCCGACGTGGGATTCGATCCCGGGTCTCCAGAATCGCGCCCTGGGCCAAAGGCAGGCGCTAAACCACCGCGCCACCCAGGGATCCCCTTCACGTATCTTCTTAACATCACTTCCTCCAGGGCGCCTTCCTGGGCCACCTTGACCTTGTTGTATGTTCTTGTGGTGCCAAGTACCTCTCCTTCACACCTTGGCGCAAAGGCTGTCATAATCCTCTGAATTACACTCAGAATGTCTATCAGGATCTGTGTACCAAAATGGGAATGTCAGCCCTAAGAGGGCAGGACTTCTCTTATTCACTGCTGCATCCGCAGAGCCCAGTCCTGTGTCTGGCACACAGACACCCTTCAGTAAATAAACATGTCAGAATTTGAACCCAGCTCTGGGTGAGCCCAATGCTCCTTTCTTGACCTGCTTCATGGTTCTGAGTCCTACTGGCTCCCAGAGTCAGCACAGGACAGAGCTTCCAGCCCCATAGCCGCTGCTGGCTTTTCTGGCTTCTGTGGCTCAGCCCAAGCTTGCAAACCTTGTCTAAAGAAACTGACTGTTAAGCCACCCTTTCCAGGAAGAATGACGGGAGGTACCTTTGGATGAGGCTATGACAGGCAGGGATGTGACTTCTCTGAACCCAAAAGATGAGGAGAAGGAAGAGCAGACTTGACTCCCAGATTTCTACGCAAAGAGTTTGCCTCCACCATTCCATTGAAGACTGGCTCTCTGATACTGGGACAAGATGCTCTCCCAAGAGGTGGGCAGAGGAAGGCAAGGAGAGAGGAGGTCTGCTTCGGTGGGGCATGGACTCATCGCCACGCCCTTAGGGGCACCCATGCTGAACAAGGGGTTCATAGAAGACTTGAACTTGTCTTCCCTTGACTGCTTCTGTGCCCTTGAAAAATCACTTATCCCGTCTGGGCCATTTTTCACCTCTGTAAGATGGAAATCATTCCATCCACAGCTGAGACTGTGGTGCCGTGGAGACACGGATGAGCACGTTTAGGATATAGAGGTAAGAGCCTGGCTCTGATGTCAGACAGATCTGGGGGGTTAAGTCCCCGGCTTTGCACCTTCTTGGCTGTGTTCTCTTGAGCAATCCACACCTCGTCTCCAGGCTTGGTTTCCTTGTCCATGAAATGGGGGCAGCCTCAGTCACCTCATAAAGTCACCGTGTACACAGGATACGGCACAGAATAGTACCCACTCTATGGAAACTCTGATTACTGAAATGATGTGCCCTGAGAAATGCAGAATTTAGAATCAGCCACCAACTTGTGGCTATAAACCTGCCTTCTGACTGCAGATCCAGGGTCAAGGACCTTTGCCCAAACTTGCGAGGTTCTGTCCCTGACCCCTTCAGGCACCAAGCAGGATGCCAAGGGGTCCCTCTGATCAAGTGATGGCCTCAGCCTTAGGCCAGGCAGAAAGCTCATTCTAAGCCCCAAACTCGGCTGCTCCCAGGACAGAGGATGCAAGCTGACAACTCTGGTCACTGGAGGCAACGTGTCCTCCACAGCTTGCCGATATTCCAAACTAGACTGACATGGGTAGGACCTCCAGGAGCATTGCACCAATGCCTCTTTCTCCAGCTGTGGAAACTGAGTCCTTGAGAGAGGAAAGGACTTGTCCAGGGCACCAAGGGAGCTCCTGGCAGAACCAGGCCAAAGGCCCAGCTGAAGCCCTGCCCAGAAGCAGATACCGAGAGGCACTGCCCTCCCTGACGCCTTGCTCCCAGGCTCTTCTACCTGTAGACCCCTTCCATTGAACCAGCAAGCCATTTCCTGAGAAACAGCCATTCCAGGGATGCCTGGGTGGCTCAGTGGCTGAGTGTCTGCCTTTGGCTCAGGGCTTGATCCCGGGGTCCTGGGATCGAGTCCTGCGTCAGGCTCTGCACAGGGAGCCTGCTTCTCCCTCTGCCTGTGCCTCTGCTTCTCTCTGTGTGTCTCTCATGAATAATAACTAAACGCTTCAAAAGAAAAGAAAACACAGCCATTCCATGTGACAATCTCCGGGGAGTACAAATTACATCTAGGTTTAAACAATGAACAAAGAGACTACATACAGGCTTTTAACCTGAAGGCTTTTGAGAGAGTTTCTATAAGACACCCTCCACCAACTCGTCATCAGAAAATTGCAGGTGTGCAGGTTTTGTTGGAAAGATGGTCTATCTAGATAGAGCTTTCTTCAGGTCCCACAATGCCTCTAAGAGGGCCAAACTGAAAAGTTCTGGACCTTTCTGAGGAACTCCACATCCCTCATTACGGATCCTTATTCAGAAATGCCAGAATATACAACTAGCTCTAGAGCTGATTCTTTGAACAACACGAGACATGCCACACAGAGACCTACGCACAACATGCGCCCATGCTTTCTGAGGAGGGAGGGGCAGCCACAGGTCCCCTCTTCCAGGCTGTCTTTGATGGCTGACTGCCACCATGCAGGGAGGGGCTTCTGGGTGCTCAGTGCTGACACCAGGCTGACACCCTCCTCGTGTGTGCACACGCATGCGTACACACACACACACACACGCAATCAGGCCAGCCCCAAGGTCTACAGCCATCTGTGATCTCGGGCTGAGGACTCAAGGTACAGAGGTGATGCCGCTCAACAGCGATCGGGTCCCAGGTGAGGGATGTGAGGCAGCATAAGGAGGGCAGCACACACACATACAGTCACACATACCTGGTCGCAGCCTCACTCACGCACGCAGAGACTTACGCATCACACGGTCACACACCATACTCACAAAAACAGATCCACACACAGACACATGTACACGCAATACGGAGACACACTTGGTTACCTCCAGGCAGATGCACAGACAGCCTCAGACACACACTCACAGCACATGTCGGCGCCCACACAGGAGTGAGCGTGCTCCACACACAGTCCGGGCATCTACATGCTTCCCAGGAACCCACCACTGCAGGTTCGCCCCTCTCCGGGAAGTCGAGGGCTATTCGCTAAAGGCTAGACTGGGCTCCCAGCTGGCCCCAAGGAGAGTGAAGGGGGCGGAGGGGCAGGTGAACCCTGCCTGATTCGCACCCTACTGCGTGTCGGGGGTGGGGGGGTGGGCAGGGGTGGGCAGGGGTGGGCGAGGGGAACTCGCCTGCCAAGACGCCCTGGCACAGGCCCACAGATGGTGCAACCCAATGACCAGGGACTTTCGGGGAGGGAGTCCCCAAGCTCCTGGGGGCGGCTCTAAGGACTGAGACTTGTGGGGAAGGGGAGATGGGGGGTGTTACCCAAAGTGAACCGTTCCCTTTTCCCGAAGTCTGGTCCTCCTTCTGCAGCCCTACCCAGCCCCTCACCTCCCAGTAAGTCCAGTCAGCCCCCAGGTGCTTGCCTCCCCTTAATGAGACCCACCCACCTGCTCCTCCACAAGAGGGGGTCCTACCCAGACACGCCCGGGTGTGCCCCATCGGGGGCGGCCCTCCCGCTGCGTCCGCCCCTACACACAGCAGCCAAGCATCGACCCCGTACCTGAGGCCCCCACCCCCAACTCACCCGCCTCCAGTCCTACCAGGTGAGCCCCACAGCTCAGGTGGCCGCCCCGCTGCCACGGGCCCCCACCCCTTTGGAGACCCTTCCCCCGGGGGAGCTCCGGCGGCTCCCTCCGCAGGGTCGCGCCCCCGGCCACCCCACCCCCGGCACCTACCTCCTTCTTGACAGTGCGCAGCAGCCTCTGCCGCGTGTCCGCCTCTGTGGGACGAGACGGGGGGACGGCGGGTCAGCCGAGCGCTGGGGGCGGGGGCACGGGCCGCCCTCCCGCCGCCCCCGCGCCCCGCGCCCGCTCACCCGCTTACCCGCGGGGCCCGAGGCCATGGCCGCGCGCGCTGCGTTCCCGACCGGGCGGCGGCGGCGGCGGCGGCGGCGGCGGCGCTCGCTCGCGGGCTCGGCTGCAGCAGCCGCGGCGGGGCGGGGCCGAGGGCCCGGTGACGTCAGGGCCCCCCGCCCGGCCGCCCCGCCCCGCCCCGCCCCGCCCCGCCCCGCCCCGCCCCGCCCCTCCCGAGCCGCCGCCGCGCGGCCGGGCGCCCAGCGGGAGGGTCCTCCGGGCCGCGCGCACGCCCCAGGCCTCGCCCGGCCCCGCCCCGCCCCCGCGGGCAGCCCCGCCCACCACGCGCGGCGCCGCAGTCCCACCCCCTGCGGGGCGGGGCGGGGCGGGGCGGGGCGGGGCGGGGCGGGGCTGCGTCCCTTCCTGGACGTCCGCTCGGTGCCAGGCTGGAGGCGGCCGCGGGAGCCGGTGGGACTGTTCCTGACGCTCTCTGGGCCTCAGTGTTCTCATCTCTAAAATGGACAGAATATGGGACGCCCGGGTTGCTCGGCGGTTTGGCACCTGCCTTCCGCTGGGGGCGTGACCCTGCGATATTACGAGATAGCTGCTCTATTATTATTAATCATTAGTATTATTGTTATTATTGAGAATCTTGTTCTTTGGCTTTCTGTTGACTCTCACTCGAGATTTATTCATTTGTTTGATAAGTATGATTTGAATAACTGCTTAGCAAGGCTTTATATTCAGACTCTCTAAATCTTTTGTTGGGGGTGTGCCTTTCTAGAGAACTCTGGACCCTGAATGTGAAGGTACGAAACCAGAAATCGGTTGTTTGGTTAAATTCTTTCTGTGGAATTTCTCTGTTCTTATCAATAGTTTAACTTCAACCCCCAGACCTACGTAAGAGATTTTCACGTTAGGCTCTTCAATCTCTTGTCCTTGAAATACCGAGTCTTTTGGCAGAGATTCTTACGTGTCCCAGAGTACCCAAAAGATGAGTGACTCCACTTTTTCCCCTCATTTTGGCCACTGAAGATTTGCTTAATGTATTTCTCTGATTTATGTTTATCTCACGTTTGTACTAATAATGTTGGACCTAATGTTTATCCTTTCTTTCTTTCTTTACACATACACACACTCACGAGACTATTCTGGACTTTGGTGCAGGGGCCGTTTATGGGTGAGGCTTAGTCATACCAATTCCCTTTCATTCTTGATTTCTCTCCCTATTACTATCACTCATCTCCTGCCACTTTAGCTCAACTCCTAGACTTGCTCATGACTGAAATGAAAGCTGGAGTTTTTGAATAAAGAAAAGGAAATGCCAAAAGAAAGCAAGCTGATAAAATTAGAAAAGAGGAGAATCCCTCTGACCACTTAAACATATATTTGTATATATGTATATGTGTGTGTGTGTGTGTGTGCTTGGTATACATACCATATACATACCATATACATACATGGTATGTATGTATTATATATGCGCGTATATATTTCAGTGGTATTATGGAAACTCAAGAATTTCATTGCTAAAATAATTTTCTATGCCAAGTGAATACCTATTTGCATTCGCTTTCATAATTATTTCTATAATTGGTTCTACAAGTAAATGCAGAGATAGCTGCATAGGCTTACTCCTACCACATGCTTAGTACAGATATACAGAGAAGGCAATAATACATATTTAAATTATTCTTCTTGGGGATCCCTGGGTGGCTCAGGGATTTAGCGCCTGCCTTTGGCCCAGGGCCCCATCCTGGAGTCCCGGGATTGAGTCCCACGTCGGGCTCCCAGCATGGAGCCTGCTTCTCCCTCCTCCTGTGTCTCTGCCTCTCTCTCTCTCTCTCTGTCTATCATAAATAAATAAATACATCTTTAATAAATAAATAAATTCTTATTTTCTAACAAATCGTATAATCACAATATTGGAATGATAGCTCACTTAGTCTTCTGTTCCTGCATTCCAACACCCGGGTCCTTTCACAGAAGATAGATGCTCTCGCGCAGCCCCGGTGGCTCAGCGGTTTAGCGCCGCCTACAGCCCAGGGCGTGATCCCGGAGGACGTCAGGATCCCTGCACGGAGCCTGCTTCTCCCTCTGCCTTTGTCTCTGCCTCTCTCTCTCTCTCTCTCTCTCTCTCTCTCTCCCTCTCCTCTCTGGGTATTCTCAGGAATAAATAAATAAAATCTTAAAAAAGAAAAGAAAATAGATGCTCTCTGAGAATTAAATGGTCAAATATAGAGAGGTAGATGGCTAAATGTAAGTGCTATTTGAATAAATTTGCATATGAAAGGACCTCAAAAAACTTCTGTTAAGAAAAATCTATAAATCATTTTTATCTGAGATGACTCCCTTTCTGTACTCATGCCAGCATCTCTGGAATCAAAACAAAAGTTCCAAAGTTTTCAATAAGATCTTCCTTCTTAGTTCTGAATCAATTGGTTATCCAGTTACTAAGTTATCTGTTTTATATGGAAGGATTTCCATATTTTGTGGATGTAATTCTTAGGACCTGGTCAAAATGCAGAAGAAGAAGGGGAATGGAAAAGATATTTAGCTGGGAGGAAAAAAAAAGAAGAAGAAAGAAAGAAAAAAGAAAAATAGAAAATTTGGATCAGTAAAGATGCTGAATTAGATAAATATGTTAGAAATTCTAGGTCATTAAAATATACTGTGTTACTAGAGCTAGAGGCTTTGATTGGTCTTGTTCTTTGGAAATTCCAGTCACATGGAAGAAAATCTCCACTGAAATGTCCCTAGAACAGATACTGATTAAAACATACACTGTTTCACATTTCTTTCTAAAGAGATTTTCTTTAGTTAATTTTGGCTGCCTTTTGAGTGAAGCCGGAGACTACCATGGGATCATCGCTCTCAGAAAGCCAGGAGTCCCTGAAGTCCCTAGTCCAACTGTGATTGCATTACCTCTGACACAGAAATGCAAAGCAACAATAAACTCAAGGGTGCTGGCCACTGATGTTTTTTAGTTCCTTACCTACTAGTGTCATCTTCAATAAATCAGTATGTAGAGTCCACACTCTATTTCTTTAAAGAAATTCAAAGTAAATATAGATGATTTTCAGGTATTACTGATTTTCCCCTAAAACTCAATGATTCATTTGTATTAATACTTATAAAGTAAAAAAAAAAAACTTATAAAGTGCTACGTAATAACTGGTTACTCTAGTTAAAACATTTTGGGAATTTCAACACTTGTTAAGGAACATGTCCACCAGTGACCAGGGTGTAGACTGATGCTATCAACATATATTAAATGAGTAATATTACCTTACTTTAAGAACTCCCCAGAATTATTAACCCCCTCCACACACACACACACACACGAGTTTCATTTTTCTTCATTGTGTTCTAGACCCATGTTCTTTTTATGAGAATTCTAGAAGATTGGAAAGAAGAATAAACAAAGAAGCTACAGGTTGAAATATTATATTCTAGGTTCAGGTACAAAGAATCTAATTTCTTTTACTTTTATTGGAGCTCAATTTGCCAACATACGGCATAACACGCAGAGCTCATCTCAGAAGCGGGCCCCGTGCGTGGAAGGGAGCGACTCCCGTGGTGGGGTCGCCAGCGCCTCGCTCTTCCCGCTCCTCGTCCGCACTGGCCCGGTGGGGCGACCTCCTGCCTTGACTCAGCGCTCCTGGGAGGCTGCCTGGGCTGGGCCACCCGCTGCTCCGGGCTCCTCCCGCGGCCCCGCCCCTCCGAGGCCCCGCCCACGGGACCCGCCCCTCCGAGGCCCCGCCCCTCGGCCCCGCCCCTCGGCCCCGCCCCCTCCGCCGCCACGCCGCGGGCAGCGCGCTCTTACCCAGCCCAACCGCCATCTTCACCGTCGCCGCCGCCGCCTGGCCGCTGCCGGCGCCCGGGCAGCCCCCGCCCCGGCAGCCTCGGCCCCGCAGCCCCGACCCGGCAGCCTCGGCCCCGCAGCCCCGACCCGGCAGCCCCGGCAGCCCCCGCAGCCCCCGCAGTCTCCGACGGGGCAGCCTCCACCCCCTGCCCTGCGCGCCGCCTGCTGGAAGGGGCTTGACCCCTGGACCCCGAGGTCACCCCAGCTGAAGCAGAGGCTTAGCCAGACTGAGTCACCCAGGTACCCCAAGAACTTAAAACTCCTATTAATGACCTAAGAGCCATGAAAAATGTTGTATTAACAGGGATGGTTAATAATTTCTCAGCCTTCTAAGGAATCTGTAAGGATTAGTCATCTGAATGTTAAGTGACAAGTACTTAGGCTATTTAATGAAACCTCCATCCAGGATTTTAAAAATCCCCTTTCTCTCTTAGGTAGACATCTTCTTTTAATTAAGCAAACGTGTCACTTAAACTACAAAACAGTTACGCTTGCCGATGTCTTAGAATACCTAGAGGACGTGATTTTCAGGTGTTAGACTAGGATATTTGGATGTAAATTTTAGGGCATCTAGGGCCAAGTGTATTTTACTTATTTTTAATTAAAATCCAATACACATGTAGCGTATTACTTGCTTGAGAGGCAGAGTTTACGGACTCAGTTGTCTATAACAAGGACTCAGTAGTACATCATGTGCCCTCCTTAGTGCCCACCACCCAGTCACCCCATCCCCCAGCCCACTTCCCCTGCAGCAACCCTCAGTTTACTTCCTAAGTTGAGACTCTCTTCTGGTTTGTCTCCCTCTCTGGTTTTGTCTTGTTTTGTTTTTCCCTCCCTTTAGGGCCAAGAATATTTTAGAGACATTTCTGTAATCATTACTTCTGCCAATTTAAATCACTTTATATCAGATATGATAAAAAGTAATTGCTCTGTAACGGCACCAAATGTTTTTCTTAAGTAAGCTGCTGTTAAAAAGTTGTTGGTTTTACATAATTGATTTTCTGCCTCTTCAGGACACTATCCCTAGAGTATTTGGGTGCACAGCTGAGTGCACTCAAAATAATCCTTTAAAAACTTTACTTTGGAAATGTACATCCTCTCTGGGTTCCTGGGTTTTTGAAGGAATGAGGTTACATACAACAGGACAATTCTAGAAGTCATGATCTGTATTTCCACTTATTTCCCAGGATCACATTTGTGCCAGTACCACACTGTCTGGACGGCCACGGCTTTGTAGTACAACCTGAAATCTGGCATTGTGATGCCCCCAGCTGTGGTCTTGGTTTTGAATAGTCCCCTGGCTATTTGGGGTCTTTTCCGGTTCCACACTAATCTTAAGATGGTTTGTTCCAACTCCCTGAGGGAAGTCCATGGTATCTTGATAGGGATTGCATGAAATGTGTAAATTGCCCTGGGTCGCAGGGACATTTTCACAGTATTCGTTCCTCCAGCCCTCATGAGCACGGAGTATTTTTCCATCTCTTTGTGCCTTCCTCCATTTCCTTCAGGAGCGTTCTGTAGTGTTTAGGGTATAGATCCTTCACCTCTTTGGTTAGGTTTCTTCCTTAGGTATCTTACGCTTTTGGGTGCAATTGTAAAAGGGATTGATTGACTCCTTAGTATTCGAGGGTCTTCTAACAGCAACCTGTCAACAGCTCTTTCTATGTCCACTTATTTCCCAGGTTCTACTGTGGAAACGCCGGAATGAGAACCGTGTAGACAACCTGGGGACACCCGCCCTGGAATGTGGGTGAAAATGCTTAATTTAACATCCCCTGTGGCACACACAGAAGTTGGAACGGTCCGTGGCATCATTAGAAGGTGACATGGAAATTCATTCGTTAAATAGCCTCAAGAAATCTTGTCCAGGGGGCGCCTGAGTGTTTCTGTCAGCTAAGTCTCTGCCTCCTGGTTTTTAGCTCTGTTCGTGACCTCAGGGTCATCAGATTCACCCATATTCAGCATGGAGCCTGCTTCGTATTCCCTCTTCCTTTGCCTCTGCCCCTCTCCTCCTTACACTTGCTCTTTTGCTCTCTCCACACACACAAAACAGAATCATTATTCAGTTTTGCTTGGGGGCCATTGTTAAGACAAACCTCCTAAGCCGTATTGTTTATGTTTCATGTGTCCACATCTTAATTTAAAAGGTCAGTCATTAGTCTGTGGCCAAAGTAGTAAAATCGCATTGAGAACTCTAAATTGGTCAGATTTAGTGAGAGGGCTTGTGGGGCTAACATTTGGACATACAAGTCCGTGTTAAATATTTGCAAAATGTACTCTTTTTTCTTTTTTTTTTTTTTTCTTTTTTTTTTTTTTTTTTTTTTTTTTTTATGATAGTCACAGAGAGAGGGAGAGAGAGGCAGAGACACAGGCAGACGAGAAGCAGGCTCCATGCACCGGGAGCCCGATGTGGGACTCAATCCCGGGTCTCCAGGATCGCGCCCTGGGCCAAAGGCAGGTGCCAAACCGCTGCGCCTCCCAGGGATCCCCCAAAATGTACTCTTTTTAAACATTTTTACTGCAGTTCAATTTGCCGGCAAATTGAACGCTATAGCATAACACCCAGTGCTCATCCCGCCAAGTGCGCCACGCGCCCCCGCACACCACCCCCCCCCCCCCCGGGCCACATCAGTACCCATCACTGGGTCGCCCTAACCTCCAGCCCAACTTCCCCTTCCACTACCTCTTGTTCAGTTACCGGAGTTGGGTATGTCTCCTGTTTTGTCACCCTCACTGATATTTTCCCTCATTGTCTCCATTCCCTTTATTCCCTTTCACTAGTTTTTATATCACCCAAATGAATGAGACCATATCAAGTTTGTCCTTTTCCGATGGACTTACTTCACTCAGCATAATCCCTCCAGGTGCGTCCACGTCAGAGCAAATGGTAGGTGTTTGTGGTTTCTCATGGCTGAGTAATATTCCCTTGTAGCCGTGGACCACATCTTCTTTATCCATTCATCTCTCGATGGACCCCGAGGCTCCTTCCACAGTTTGGCTATTGTGGACATTGCTGCCATAAACATCGGGAGGCAGGTGTCCCCGCATTTCACCGCATCTGCAGCTTTGGGGTATATCCCCAGCAGTGCCATTGCTGGGCCGGAGGAAAGATCTGTTCTTAACTCTTTGAGGAACCTCCACACAGTTTTCCGGAGTGGCTGCACCAGTTCACATTCCCACCTACAGTGCAAGAGGGTTCCCCTTTGTCCGCGTCCTCTCCAACATTTGTTGTTTCCTGTCTTGTGACTTTTCCCCATTCCCACCGGTGTGAGGTGGTATCTCCTGGGGGTTTGGATCTGTAGTTTCCTGATGGCCAGCGATGTGGGGCATGTTCTCATGTGCTTGTTGGCCGTGTCTCTCTCTTCCCCTGTGAGATTTCTGTTCGGGTCTTTTGCCCGTTTCACGATCGGATTGTTTGTTTCTCTGCTCTTGAGTTGAGTATGTTCTTTATAGATCTTGGACACTAGCCCTTTGACTGAGCGGTCGTTTGCAAGTATCTTCTCCCGTTCTGTAGGTTGTCTTTTACTTTTGTGGACTGTTTCTTTTGCTGTGCAGGAGCTTTCGATCTGGCTGAAGTCCCAATAATTCCTTGTTGCTTTTGTTTCTCTTGCCTTGGCGGACGTATCTTGCGAGATGTTGCTGTGGCCAAGTTGAAAAACGGTGTTGCCTCTGTTCGCCTCTCGGATTTGGATGGATTCTTGTCTCACATTTAGATCTTTCATCCTTTTTGAGTTTTTCTTTGTGTGTGGTGTCAGAGAATGGTCTAGCTTCCTTCTTCTGCATGTGGATGTCCAATGTTCCCAGCACCCTTTTTTGAAGAGACTGTCTTTTTCCAGGGATAGTCTTTCCTGCTTTCTCGAATATTAGTTGACCATAAAGTTGAGGGTCCACTTCTGGATTCGCTATTCGGTTCCATTGATCTATGGGTCTGTTTTTGTGCCACTACCACACTGTCTTGATGGCCACGGCTTTGTAGTACAACCTGAAATCGGGCCTTGTGATGCCCCCAGCTGTGGCCTTCGTTTTGAATAGTCCCCTGGCTCTTTGGGGTCTTTTCCGGTTCCACACTAGAATCTTAAGATGGTCTGTTCCAACTCTCTGAAGAAAGTCCCCGGTATTTTGATAGGGATTGCGTGAAATGTGTAAATTGCCCTGGGTAGTATGGACATTTTCACAATATTAATTCTTCCTCTCCATGAGCCTGGAACCTTTTTCCTTCTCTTGATGCCTTCCTCGATTTCTTTCAGGAACGTTCTGTGGTGTTTAGGGTACAGATCCTTTACCTCTTTGGTTAGGTTTATTCCTGGGTAGCTTATGCTTTTGGGTGCAATTGTAAATGGGATTGACTCCTTAATTTTCGAGGCTCTTCTAACAACAACCTGTCAGTCAACAGCTCTTTCTATGTCCATTTATTTCCCAGGAGCTGCTGTGAATACAACCCAACCAGAATCTAGCAGACAACCTGGGTACACCTGCCCAGGAGCACGGCCAAAGCTATTTGCCATCTTCCACAACAGAAAAGTTCAGCCAACGGATGAAAGCCCAGAGGGTAACATGAAAATTGATTCATTAAATAATAGCCTCAAGAAATCTTGTCCTAGGGGCACCTGGGTGTTTCTGTCAGCTAAGTCTCTGCCTCCTGGGTTTCAGCTCTGGTCATGACCTCAAGGTTGTCAGATTCACCCATATTCAGCATGGAGGCTGCTTCGTACTCTCTCTTCCTTTGCCTCTGCCCCTCTCCTCCTTACACTTGCTCTTTTGCTCTCTCCACACACACACACACACACACAAAGGAATCCTTACTCAGTTTTGCTCAGGGTGTCGTAGTAAAGACAGACCTCCTCAGCCGTATTCTTTGTTTCACGTGTCCAAATATTAATTTAAAAGGTCAGTCATTAGTCTTTGGCCAAAATAGTAAAATCGCATTGAGAACTCTAATTTGGTCAGATTTAGTGGGAGGGCTTGTGAGGCTGACAACATTTGGACATACTAGTTTGTGTTAAATATTAGCAAAATGTTTTCTTTCTTTAAACATTTTCACTGCAGTTCAATTTGCCGGCAAATTGAACGCTTATAGCATCACACCCAGTGCTCATCCCACCATGTGACCCCGCCCCCCCGCCCCGCCCCTCCGCTGCATCACTGCCCATCACCTGGTCGCCCCAACTGCCCACACACCTCCCCTTCCACTACCCCTTGTTCAGTTCCCAGAGTTCGGTCTGTCTTCTGTTTTGTCACCCTCACTAATACTTTCACTCATTTTCTCCATTCCCTTTATTCCCTTTCCCTAGGTTTTATACTCCCTAAATGAATGAGACCATATCAAGTGTGACCTCTTCCGATGGACTTACTTCACTCAGCATAAGTCCCTGCAGGTCCGTCCACGTCGGAGCAAACGGGGGGTATTTGTCATCTCTTGTGGCTCGGTAACAATTCCATTGTAGCCGTGGACCACATATTCTTTATCCATTCATCTCTTGATGGACCCCGAGGCTCCTCCCACAGTTTGCCTACTGTGGACATTGCTGCCATAAACAGCGGGGTGTAGGTATCCCCGCATTCCACCACATCTGCACCTTTGGGGTAAATCCCCAGCAGTGCAATTGTTGGGCTGTAGGGAAGATCTATTTTTAACTCTTTGAGGAACCTCCATCCACACAGTTTTCTAGAGTGGCTGTACACATTCCCACCTACAGTGCAAGAGGGTTCCCCTTTGTCCGCATCCTCTCCAAATTTGTGGTTTCCTGTCTTGTGACTTTTCCCCATTCCCACTGGTGTGAGGTGGTATCTCATCATTTGGGTTTGGATCGGTAGTTCCCTGATGGCCAGCGATGCGGGGCATGTTCTCCTGTGCTTGTTGGCCGTGTCCATGTCTTCCTCTGTGAGATTTCTGTTTGTGTCTTTTGCCCGTTTCACGATTGGATTGTTTGTTTCTTTGCTCTTGAGTTGAATGCGTTCCTTATAGATCTTGGACACCAGCCCTTTGTCTGAGAGGTCCTTTGCAAGTATCTTCTCCCGTTCTGTAGGTTGTCTTTTACTTTTGTGGACTGTTTCTTTTCCTGTGCAGGAGCTTTCAATCTGGGTGAAGTCCCAATACTTCATTGTTGCTTTTGTTTCTCTTGCCCATGCGGATGTATCTTGTGAGACGTTGCTCTGGCCAAGTTGAGAATGGGTGTTACTCGTGTTCTCCTTGAGGACTGGGATGGATTCTTGTCTCACATTTAGATCTTTCATCCATTTTGAGTTTATCTTTGTTTGTGGTGTCAGAGAATGGTCCAGTTTCCTTCTTCTGCATGTGGATGTCCAATTTCCCCAGCACCATTTATTGAAGAGACAGTCTTTTCTCCAGTGCGTAGTCTTTCCTCCTTTGTCGCATATCAGTTGACCGTAAACTTGAGGGTCCACTTCTGGTATCGCTATTCGGTTCCATTGATCTATGGGTCTGTTTTTGTGCCACTACTACACTGTCTGGACGGCCACGGCTTTGCAGTACAACCTGAAATCTGGCATTGTGATGCCCCCAGCTGTGGTCTTCGTTTTGAATAGTCAGTCCCCTGCTATTCGGGGTCTTTTCCGGTTCCACACAAATCTTAAGATGGTTTGTTCCAACTCCCTGAGGAAAGTCCATGGTATCTTGATAGGGATTGCATGACATGTGTAAATTGCCCTGGGTCGCGTGGACATTTTCACAATATTCGTTCTTCCAGCCCTCATGAGCACGGAGTATTTTTACGTCTCTTTGTGCCTTCCTCCATTTCCTTCAGGAGCGTTCTGTAGTGTTTAGGGTATAGATCCTTCACCTCTTTGGTTAGGTTTCTTCCTAGGTATCTTATGCTTTTGGGTGCAATTGTAAATGGGATTGACTCCTTAATTTTCGAGGCTCTTCTAACAGCAACCTGTCAACAGCTCTTTCTATATCCACTTATTTCCCAGGATCTACTGTGGAAACGCCAGAACGAGAACCGTGTAGACAACCTGGGGACACCCGCCCTGGAACGTGGGTGAAAATACTTAATTTAACATCCCCTGTGGCACACACAGAAGTTGGAACCGTCCGTGGCATCATTAGAAGGTGACATGAAAATTCATTCGTTAAATAGCCTCAAGAAATCTTATCCAGGGGGCACCTGAGTGTTTCTGTCAGCTAAGTTTCTGCCTCCTGGTTTTCAGCTCTGTTCGTGACCTCAGGGTCATCAGATTCACCCATATTCAGCATGAAGCCTGCTTCGTATTCTCTCTTCCCTTCCCTCTGCCCCTCTCCTCCTTACACTTGCTCTTTTGCTCTCTCCACACACACACACAAAGGAATCCTTACTCAGTTTTGCTCAGGGTGCCGTAGTAAAGACAGACCTCCTAAGCCGTATTGTTTATGTTTCATGTGTCCACATCTTAATTTAAAAGGTCAGTCATTAGTTTGTGTCCAAAATAGTGAAATCGCATTGAGAACTCTAATTTGGTCAGATTTAATGGGAAGTGTTGTAAGTTAACATTTGGACATATTTGTCCGTGTTTAATATTAGCAAATAAAACTCTTATTGTGTTTTAAGAAATAGAGCATATTCTTGACGTTAAGGTTAGGTTGATATCATAATGCAGCATATACTATAAAAACCCGTCACCCTATCGTTTGGCACAAAACGTCCACAGTTATTCTCACCAACATCAGTGTGGAACATTTATTACAAGAAAACGGCGTAGCGATATTATTATCATTGACGTCGACCACTTCTATTAAGAACTGCGCTGCATTTGGGTGTGTTTTGACATATGCATAATATTTTGTAACCCAGGACCCTGGGATCATGACACGAGCCAAAGAGAGATGCTCAACCGAAGGAACCACCCCGCTGACCACATTATTACGGCTTTTAAATTCGGGTGAAGATGACCCACAAGGTTACATCTGTTTCAGGTGTACCACCTATGATTGGCACTTACGTTCATTGAAACTGCACTCACCCCAAGCATAGATTCTTTGGGTCCCCATAGAGCACTAATACCATTCCATTGATCATATTCCCTATGCTGGACCTTTCACCCTGTGACTGCTTTGATGTACATGTGGAAGCCTGCCCTCTCCGCTCTTTTTCACAACTATGGTTATTTGTAAATGGTACACATTCGGTATTTAAATCTCTCCCATAATGGTTGATTTTGATAACGACAGATTAATGAATAAAAACAACAGAGTAATAGACTAAAAAAGAACAGATGAAGGATTGCCCAACATTGCACAAGCCCACCGTCTTTTGACGGTTGAAATCAAGTGCAAAACCATTCAAGAGACATGACAGCATATGTGGATCTACAGAGGCAGAAATGGTTTTGGAAGAGGTCAAGAAGGTAGGAACATGGGGCTGGGTTTCACAACGAGCTCTATGAGAGAAGGGAACCCATCATTGGAATCGATGTGCCCATCAGTTCTCTTTTACACTGATTATTTCATGATACTTAAAGTTGCCATTGCCTTTTTTAAAGTTTTTATTTGAGAGAGACAGAGAGACAGCAGGAGAGAGCATATGCAAGGGAGAAGGGCAGAGGGAAGGGGAGAAGCACAACCCCGCTGAGCAGGGTGCCCAAAGAGGAGATGGATCCCAGACCCTGGGACCTTGGCCTGAGCTGAAGGTTTTTCCTCATCCACCAATGACGGCCTAGCAGTAGCCTCATTACCATGCAGGCTTCCCCTGTATGGATGTAAACACTGATCTCACTAATCCCTGAGCACCACAACCAATGCACTGATATTCTGTGTCCTCCTAGATCTTGCCAAGGCTGTGGCGTCTGAGTTTGAAGAATCCTTGAAAGACTCTCCACCCACTTCTATGGGAAGCCTGCCCCATTTTACCTGTATTAGAAATGTTGCTCTCTTGGTTTTCCTCTTTTTGAAGGGAATGCACATATGGTAAGGAACAGTGTATTTTTTTGGTGTAAGTACCATCTTGGTGGGGTGTTGGGAGGGGAGGATGTAAACTGTGCAGTAGGGGACATTTGCTCAGAAGCACTTTTCCGCCTTGAATTCTGAATTTGGAATTGCTGCTTCAGTCAACCTGGGAGATCTATCTCCCAGGAAAAGCTCATGCTTTCTCCGTGGGTGCAATCTGTGCTTCCTTTGGGGGCCTTTGACTTTACGACACTTGTTCATTTGGTGTTCAGTACTCACCAGAGAATCAATGACAAAGTATACACATGAACTGACCCCCATCTTCTCCTCTTTTGTGTAACTGCAGGTCGCCTCAGAAAGCAGCGAAACTGGTGTGTATTCTGGAATCATCAGTCTCTTGCTTAGGAAAAACTCTAAATAGTAAGGCAGATGGGGCAACCTTGCTGTCCTCACACCCAGACACCCTTGCTGTCCAGGCACCCAGATTCCATGTTCCTAAGGCTTGGGAGTGTGTGAGATAGGCAGCTTTCCCAGGTGAGAAAAGAGGTCCGTGTTTCTACATTCCTAGGAAGCCAATGTATTCTCTGTGCGTGGAGTGGCTGTGAGTGCAACAGGCTTGGGGGAGGTGACTTGTTGACTCTATGCAGTGTGTGAGAGAGAGACAGACCGATAGTGAGAGAGAGAGGATAGAGACAGTGACACAGAGAAATACAGAGAAAGTGAGGAGGAGAATGAGTGAGGTAGACTCCCCAGCAGATATGTCCCACCGACACCACAAGATGGACTCAGTCGACATTCTTAAAAAATAACAAAAAACAGAACCTCCTCACACAGTACATCTTAGAGTCCTCAGACCGTGGGTGGCCCAACAGTGCAGATCGGCCCATGCTTGCTAACCTAGTGCCTCCATGTTCTCTAGCCCTCCATTCGTAATGAGCAACAGTCCCAAAATTACTCTCTTATTTTCTTCTGTGCTTTTACTTATTTATTTGAGAGAAAGGGAGCAGAAGAGGTGAGAGGGGCAGAGGGAGGGTGAGAGAAACAGACCATTTGCTGAGAAGGGAGCCCCAAACTAGCCTCAATTCCAGGTCCTAGACAGCCTGACCTGAGCTGAAGGCAGACTCCTAAATGACCGAGCAACTCAGGAATCTCTACCTGAGGTATTCTTGAGCAGCATGACGAATGTACTGATGGATTCTCTGTGTCCTTCTAGTTTCATCCTTGGATTCATTCCTCATAACAAAATTCATGGAAAACATCAGTGAGGAAGAACAAATCAGTATCGTCAAGGTGAGCTTCAGTATCATTAACGGAGGAATGAATGTTGCTTTCTTGGTTTCTTTCCACACAAATTGTGATGATGAAAATCAGACAGTGGCTCTCTGAGGTGAAATACATAATCTTCCTCTTGAGAAAAGGGCTGAGTGGTTGCCCCTTGCCAACCGTTACCTTATTTCAGAGGATGTTTACCATTGGCAACACCAAAGCTGGAAATAAACAGCGAGATGGGGTACATTCCCTCAGCAGTGGTTTCTCCTGCTTGGTTGAGTGATCCTGTAGTCAGCATCTGAATGAGCTGGAGAGACACATCCTTCAGGAAAAGCAGCTTCCTCCAGGTGTCCTGTCATTTATTTGGGCACCAGTGTGTCAAACATGATGTCCCTCCCATCTGGCTTCCTTAAGTTTTTGAGAGCAGTAAAATCAGTGCAGAGTAAGAGGGAGCTGAGCCTCATGGTGTTCTCTCTTCTGTACCTGCAGGTGGCCTCAGAACTAGTGACAGCGGTACGTACCCTGAAGCAGTCTCTTCCTGTCTTTAGTCAGGAGCGCCAATCTGATTCTGGGTCCTCACTGGAATGAAAATCACAGGTGTAGTGAAATAAACAAAAACCAAAACCAGAAAACGGGTCTTCCAGGTGGAGACCCATGGACATGTTTTCACAAGCAAAGGGGTAGAATTCAGGTAAGGAGTTTGTGTCCATAGAGATAGCGGGAAGTAGAGATACGTGGACGCCAGGGCTCAGTGAGTTCAGCAACTCAAAAACTGGGATCCACTTCTGGGTTGGCAAGGTCCCTGCTCAGCATGTCTGGGGTGTGGGGCCCCACACTAAACCAGTACCTACCTAGGCTCTAGCCTGCATCAGGAAGGAAAAGTGTGAGCTTCTGAAGAGGATGAGGTGTGCCCCCTCTGCCTCATTACCAGCCCATGTGTATGGGGTCCTCTCCTCTGCTTAGAAGCAGCCCCTGCTAGGATTCCTCTAGGACCTGAGTGCAGACCTTCCTGTCTGAGTGATGCCAGGACCTCCTGTAGTGCCTGCCTCATGGATAGGAGCCCAGAGACCAACAGAAATGAAGTCAGGTCAGGCCAGCAAATTCCACTGCAGGAACCCCTAGGCCTAGGGCAGGGAGGTCACAGCTTCCTCATTTTTGGATCCTAGACCTGAGCTATCCAAGGAGGCAGCCGATAGCCAGACATGCCTGCATATGTTGAAATTCCTTACAGTCAATGAAGTTACACATTTCATCCCTCATCATACCAACCACAGTGCCAGAGCCCAGTAGAGCATGTTGAAAACACAGATCATTTCCATCATCATGAATGGCTCTCCTGGGCAGCTGCTCTGAGTCTGGCATAGTGGCTGCACATGGACCCCATCTAACCTAGCAGGTGTCCACCACCCATCACAGGTGGATCCAGGTGGATCCATGTCCACGTGAGAGCTATCATGATCTTGTGGAAATGGGGAAATGCCAGGTGAAGGGGCATCCTCTCTCTCTCTCTCAAGGAAGGTTTGCCAGTGTGGTCAATGTCTTGGTGAAGGGCTCTAACTCCCAAGAGCCCAGGGAAGGTCTGAGGATCCCAAGGAAGAGCAGGTGTCGACAGGTGTTCCAAAGTGGCCTCAGTTGGAGTAGCAGGAACACGGGGCCTCACTGTCTAATCACCTCATCCTCGTGTTTGTATCTCTAAAGATTGGGCGGTGGAAAATATTGAGGATGAAATTCCTGAAGAGGAAGAAACCTCAGGTCCGGAAGCACAATGAGGCGGGAATCAACAGGAGGGAGTCCCTGGTGCAGTTGGAGTATACCTGCTACTTTGTAGACTGAGAGTGGGCGGGATGAAATAAAGAAGATGATGTATAGGAATGCAATTGTTTTGTTTTTCATTTGTTTACTTATTTGAGAGAGGAGAATGGGAAGGGCAGAGGGAGAGGGATATTCAGACCCTGCACCGAACAGGGAGCCTGATACAGGCCTGATCCCAGGGTCCTGGGTAATGATCCAAGCTGCAGTCAGACACTTAACCTACTGAGCCACGAAGGTGCTCTTCTCTGGTCTATTCCATCATAAACAGTAGGGTATTTGGATAAAATAAGAATTCTGCCCTGGGATCGGATTGTGCAGTTGGTCATATTCTTCTTTTTATTTGATGGTCATTCTCTGCAGACCAGCTCTGACTCCCTTTGTCACTGGCAAGCATCAAAGCCCTTGTTGATGTTTGGTTGGCATCTCTTGGGAATAGAGCAGGAGACCTTTTGGTTCGGGTTATTGCCTTTGGTCTTGGATGGAGCCAATCTCTTGATACACAGCTGTGCCACGCCCATCTGAACTTGCACACAGACTGCTTCCGTGGGAGCCAGGTGCTGGTACAGCCGGGGCCCCACTCCCTCTGCACCTACAGGTCACACAGTAGCAATGCTGGGCTACCCCCAGTTCTGCCCAAAGGGTGGAAGTGCACTCTAGGGATGGGCATCCCTGAAATGGTCCCTCTCAGCACCTCCTCCCGGATCCAGCAGAAGTGAGGTGGGAGGGGTGCCGGGAGCACAGTTCCCTCCTCTCCTCCTTGCACAATCCTCAGTCCTGGGACAAGAATAAAATCTGCACTTGCCTCTGTGTGAGAAGGGATCGAGTGCAGCCAGCCAAGGCCATCGAGGCCTTCACTGGGTGCAGGGAATCTAGAGGAATCTGTGAAAGCTGCTGGGCTGGCGGCACACGCTTGCGCTCAAGGTCCTGCAGAACTAGTCTCCTGGTCTGACCAGGCCCAGGACACAGGCCCTAGGCAGGGAGGCCAGGATTTCTGCTCCTGTCTGATCTCACTGCTATAGCCACACAGTGCTGGGCCTGCTCCCCACGTCAAGGGTTGGCCCAGTCTAGGACATTCCCTCATGCCTGCCTGGAGCCCATGGCCCAGTCCTTCCAGGGATCAGGGCAGATGCTGGCTCGAGCTGGTATTGAGGAGGCCTCACCTGCTGTACAAACCCCATCAGCCCACTTTTAAACTAAGGGAAACTGGGCAACATCGTTTACCTCTAGCATCACATTCATCTCCTCTATGGGCTACGACATGTATGGGCTGTTCCAGAGATTCAGTGTGTCCCAGATTTAGGAGTCTCATGGTTTGTCTCCCTCTCTAATTTTTCCCACTCAATCCCCTCCTTTCCCTCATTATCTTGTTCCTATTTCTTATATTCCAGGAGGAGAGCACTTGATGGCATGAGCACTGGGTGTTAAACTATATGTTGGCAAACTGAATTTACCTAAACATAAATAAAAATTTTTTAAAAAGAATAAAGGTTAAGTTTGTCTCAAGTACCTAAGATCACCCCACGCACAAAGCAGTCACATTATAAGCCCAGTGGGATATCACTCTCAGGGCCACATGCAACCCCAACCCGTAGGCCCCCAGGCCCATTGCACCTACTCCAGCATTGCCTGGATTGGCTCTTTGATCAACTGATTAAGGAGGGGAGCCCCAGGCTCTGAGACTGTGGTCTCCTTGTTGCCCTCAAAAGCCATACAGAATTTGGAAGGACAGAAAAACAGGAGACCTCATTTACCCAGGAAAACACCCCTTTTGAGGTTCTTATGTTCCTGAGGTTCCAAGCATCTCCCTGTGTCATTTCACTCCATTTGGTAGAAGGTTCTTGCTCATCATTTAATGTCCAAGTTACCTACTGAGGGGAACTGGGTGGCTCATTCAGGGAAGCATCTGACTCTTGATTTCAGCTCAGCACATTCTCTCAGGAGCCTGAGATCCGGCCCCTCTTGGGATTCCTCACTGGTCATGAAACCTTCCTAGGATTCTCTGCCTCCCTCTCCCCCAGCCCATTCATATCCAAATTGGCCTTCCCTCAATCAAAAACTATATTAAAAATAATAAACATGAACTGCAATAAAATTTTTTTAATGAAAATAAATAAATATTGGCTCAATGACTGATTCTTCCAGTTGTTTACCACCTGCTTGTCTGCCGACTTTGTCTTGTTTTCACTTTCATTCACCTTTTGCCTTCATTCTTTAAAGCTATCTTTCCTGAACATAACGTCCTAGGCTCAGAGGTGTTTTCCTTCTATACTTGTGTCACCATTGCAGTGTCTTCTGACCTGTTTTCTGAGAAGTCACGGGCCTTGGAATTTGTATTCTGTTAGGTTGAATGTGTCCTTTTCCTCTGCTTTCAAGGTTTTTCTTCCTCTTTGCCAGCAGATTGGTTACAATGTGTCCGGAGGAGGGTTTTCAGAGCTTTGTAGATCTGAGTCACAGATTTGTGAAATTTTTAGCCATTTTGTCCCCATACCTTCTACACCAGCTGCTTTCCTACAGAAACTCCATGCTGTGGAACTTAGCACTTTTGATGTATCCTAGGCATGCATGTTTAAGTTCCTATCAATTTTTGTTCAGTCTTTTCGCACTCCTCTCATGATAGTACGATTTCTCTTGTTCTGTTTTTTTTTTTCTCTTGTTCTGTTTACACATCCACTGTCTGCTTTGTTTCTTCATCGGATTGCTGAGCCTATCCAGTGAATTTTCATCCTGGATAGTGCGTGTCAAGTTTTAAAATTTCCACTTGGTCTTCTGAGAGCAAGATGTCCACAGCTCTTTCTATGGTTATGAGTTTCCCAGTGTCTACAATCAAAAACCTTAGGTGAAAAATGTTTATGGATCTCTGTGGATACAAAACTGGACCAAACTACTTCACGCTTGAGGAAAAATCAAAATACAACCAGCAAAGGAGTCGATTGAAAGCAACCAGGAAATTCATTCCTTTAGTTGATTCAAGAAAACTTATTCCAGGGGCACAGGTTTGGTTCATTCAGGTATGTGACTGCCTCCTGGTTTCATCTGAGTTCATGACCTCAGGTCATCAGATTATCCTAGGTTGGACTCCATGCTTAGGATGGAGCCTGCTTAGTATTCTCTCTCCCTTTTCCTCTACTGCTCTCCCCCTTACACTTTCTCTTTTGCTCTCTTTAAAAAAAAAAAAAAAGAATCATTCTTTTACTGTGCTCAGGACACCACACTAAAGACAAAAATACAAACCTATATTATTTACATTTTATATGTGAAATTCATAATTTAAATGGTCAGTCAGTAGTTTATGTCAAAATAGTAAAACTGCTTTTACCACTCAAATTTGGTCAAATTAAAAGGTAGGGGTTGTGAAGCAAACATTTGGACACTAGTCTGTGTACAGTATTAACAACATAAAATCACTGATTATGTTTTAATAAGGAGACCTTATTATTGAGATTAGGATTAGACTGGTGTCATAAAGCAGCATATAATATAAAAATTTCCGTATCGCCCTATCCCTTGGCACATATTTTCCACAATCATACATGCCTGCATTAGTGTGGAATTTTTATCACAAAGAACAAACCAGTGTAGAGATATTATTATCATTGAAGTTGACCACATATATTAAGGACTGCTCTGTGTTATGCATCTGACTGTTTTGACAAATACATAATATTATGTATCCAAGGACCCTGGGATCATGATATGAGCCCAAAGTAGATGCCCAACTAAAGGAATGAGCCTGGTGCCCACATTACTACTGTTTTTTTTTAAATTGAAATCAAGATGGTACACAAGGTTACATTAGTCTCAGGTGTACCACATATGGATTCGATACTTGTATAGGGTAATACTGTGCTCACAAGTGTAGATACCATGTGTCCCCATAGAGCACTATTACAATTCCACTGATCATATTCCCTATGCTGTACGTTTGATCTCCGTGATCTTTTTTAATGCATAACGGGAAGCCTGTCCCTCCTACTCTGCTTCACAGCTATGGCTATTGGTAAATGGTATACTTTGAGTATTTAAACCTCTCCCGGATGGAATATTTTCACCAAACTGATTACTGGTACACCTGGGTGGCTCAGTGGTTGAGCGTCTGCCTTTGGCTCAGGTTATGGTCCCGTGGGCCTGGGATCGAGTTCTGCATCGGGTTCCCCCACATGGAGCCTGATTCACCCTCTGCCTATGTCTCTGCCTCGGTATCTCTCATGAATACATAAACCTTTAAAAAAAAAAACCTGTGAGTGAATAAATACAATAGAGCACTAGACTAAATAGAACAAAAGAGAATAACTGTCTAGCATTGAATCAAACCTACCAAGAAAAGGGGTAAAATCAGGTTGAAAAACTTACAAAAGAGAGGACAGCATATGTGGACCTACAGAGACAGAAATGATTTTGCCAGATGTCCAGAAGGTGGGAGTTTTTAGTTGGATTTCACAACAAGCTGCATGAGTGATGGGAAGTCATCATTGGAATCGATGTGCAGATCAGTTCTATTTGTGCACTGATTATGTCAGGCTACTTGAAGTTGCCATTGACTTTTTGGGGAAGATTTTATTTATTTCAGAGAGAGAGAGAGAGTGCGAGCATAAGCAAGGGAGAAAGGCAGAGGGAAAGGGAGAAGCACATTCTGGGCTGAACAAGGCCCCAAGGAGGGGATGGATTGCAGGACACTGGGGCCTTGGCCTGAGCTGAAGGTTTTCCTCATCCACCAAGGAGGATGGACCCCAGACCCTCATATGATACTTATTAATCACTCTCTACAATAGTCTTGCCCTGTACCCATATAAACAGTGATCGCTCAGTAATTCCTGAGCACCACATCCAATGAATGCATTGACAGTTATTTTGTGTCCTCCTAAATCTTGCCAAGTGTGTGGTGCAGGAGTTTTTCCACAAAAAAGTCAGTGAATGAGTTTCCAACTTCTATGGAATGCTCACCCATTTTCCTGAATTAGAAATGGTCCTTTTTTCCTCTTTTTGGAGCGAATTCAGATATGACAAGGAACAGTGTATTTTTTAGGAGTAAGGACCATTTTTGTGGGTTTTGGAGGGGATGTTTTAAACAGTGTAGTAAGGGACCTTTCTCTCACATGCAGTTTTTCCTCAAGAATTTCGTGTGGCTCCTTCAGTAAACGAGAGATCCATCCCCCAGGAATAGCTCCTGCTTTTTCATGGGTGCAACCTGTGCTTCCTTTGGAGGCCTATCGTTTTACTACTGTTGCTCATGTGGTGTTGAATACTCACTAGGAGAACCAATGACAAAGGACACACATGACCTGACCCTCATGGTTTACTCTTTTGTGTAAGTGCAGACGTCTCAGAAACCAGCGAAAGTGGTATGTATTCTTGAACCACTCTCTTGCAGAAAAAAAAAAATCTAAATAGTACGGCAGATGCAGCAACCTGCTGTTCTCTTCTGGACAGCCACCCGATTCCATGTTCCTGAGGCTTGGGGGTGTGAGACAGGCAGCTTTCCCAGTGAGAAAACATGCCTACATTTCTACAATACTAGGAGCTGGTGTGTTCACCGTTTGGTATGGTTGTAAGTGCATGACTCTTAGGGTGGAGTGACTTGTTTAAACCTATGAGTGTGACAGAGTTGTGTGTGCATGTGTGTGACACAGAGAGAGAATTGTGAGTGAGAGAGAGAGAGAGAGAGAGAGAATGAGAGACAGCTATGGACACAGAAATACAGAGAAAGGGGGAAGGAGAGAGAAAGAATAAGAGAGTTTTCCCAGGACATTGTCCCACTGACACTGCACCATGGCTTCTCTCATCATTCTCCAAAATAAAGAAAATCCTAACACACCATATTTTCCAGCCCTAACCCCGTGAGTGGCCCGACAGTGGTAGCTCAGCCCATGCTTAGTTACCAAATGCCATCATGTTCACTAGCCTTCGTTCATACTGATGAACAGTCCCCATTAGCCTTTTATTTTCTTCACGAAATTATTTATGTATTTGAGAGAGAGAGAGAGCAGAAGAGGCAAGAGGGGCAGAGGGAGAGAAAGAAACACACCCTTTGCTGAGCAGGGAGCCCCACATCAGGCTCCATTTCAGGTCCCAGACACCCTGACCTGAACCAAAGGCAGACTTAGCTGACTGAGCAACTCAGGCACCACTACCTGAATTATTCTTGAGCAGCATGACCCATGTGCTGATGGGTACTCTGTGTCCTTCTAGAAGCACTTTATGGTCCCTTCATCATGAGACTATTCCAGAACATCAGAGGAGAAGTGCAAGTTAATGCTGTCAAGGTGAGCTCAGTATCTTTGAGGAACGAATGTTGCTTTCTCGGTTGCTTTCCACACAAATTCTGATGAACATCAGACAGCGTCCATTTGAGATGAAATACATAATCTTCCTGGTGGCAAGGGTGCTGAGTGCTTGCCTCTTGGCATGCATTAGCTTATCTGAGAGGATGTTTACCACTGGCGACACCAAAGCTGCTTATAAAGACAGTGATGGGGTACTTTCCCTCATCAATGGTGTCTCCTGCTTGGCTGGGGAATGTTGTAGTCACCATCCTGAATGGACTGGAGAGACACATCCTTCAGGACAAACAACTTCCTTCAGGTATCCTTTCACTTCCTTTGGGCACCATGGTCTCTAACATGATGTTCCATCTGGTTTCCTAAAGTCATTCAGAGAAGTAAAGATCAGTTTTTACTAGGTAATAACATCTATCGAATAAAAACAATAGAAGATTTATTTTTGTTAAAGTTGAGCTATAGATTAATGTCCAAATATTAGCTTTACTCTAAGAATCATTAACCATAATCACATTTGAGTTGTAGGGTGCCAGTGGTATCAGTCACTTAATTGTACGCCCTGGGGTCAGGACCTAATCCCATGGTCGGGGTTCAGCTACATGTTGGGGTCCCTCCACATGGGGAGCCTACTCCTCCTCCTAACCCTCAGCCCGCTCACGTTTTCTCCCTCTATCCCTTTCTCTTTCTCTCCCTCAATTTAATAAATTGATTGGTTAATTATCTAATTAAATCTTGAAAAATTAACTTAACTTGATTGGAAAAAACATTTTTACTATTCTGGCCACCAAGTGATGCCTCACCTTCTAAATTAAAATATTCACACAGAACAGTAGGAATATGGCTTAGAACTTTTGACCTATGAATGGGACACAAGCAAACTAGAATAATGATTTTTTAAACTTTTTTTTACGCATAGGATATCCTGAAAATGCACTACCATAAAGAAAGACAGGACCATAATAGAGTCATGCAAAATGAAATAAATACAAAGGAAACTAATTAAATAATCAGGTAATTACAAGTTCCAGACAGACAGGGAAATGACTTTCCATTTCATTCATGAGTTGAAAACGATGCTGCTGGAATAGTAACTCCTCTCCTGCTGTCAGTGGAGCTAAACCCAAAATTGCAGAACTCACTCATAAACATACATGGAAATGGAAACGGAGCCCTTACAGGGACCACAACACACTGGTACATCATGTGCAAAGTGCTTTTTTTTTTTTTAAAGATTTATTTATTTATGATAGACCTACAGAGAGAGAGAGAGAGAGAGAGAGAGAGAGAGAGGCAGAGACACAGGAGGAGGGAGAAGCAAGCTCCATGCCTGGAGCCCAACGTGGGACTCCATCCTGATACTCCAGGATCACGCCCTGGGCCAAACGCAGGCGCCAAACAGCTGAGCCACCCAGGGACCCGCAGAAAGGGCTTTAAAACAAAAAGAAGACAACAGGGGGAAGAAGGCCAGAGAGTAGAGTCCTCAACTCACCTGATCCGCCAAGGATCCCTTCTAACAAGGTAGAAGGTGAAAGTGGATACAAAGAAAGAAAGAAGGGGGGGGGGGCAGGGCTTCTAACAAGGCAAGACAGGAAGGGGGAAAGGGAAAGGAAGGAAGAAGCCTGGGGGCAGGTGGGGGGGGTGGGGAGCTGCAGGCCAGAGGAGATGGCTCCAGCCTGGCGGGAAAGCCTGGGCGCCCCTAGAGCCCAGCCCCGGAGAGGAGGGGTGTCGGGCTGAACCCCAGGAGGGGCGGCGGAGCCCCCAGGTTCCTGGGGTCACTAGCAGACGAGGCACGCCCGGGGCAGAGCGCCCCAGGCCCGCGGGCCCAGCTCGGGACAGCGCTGGAGCCGCAGGCGGCGGGGCCTCAGGGAGAAGCAGGGGGGCAGGCGGGGGCTCCGGGCGGGCGGGGCGCTGCACCTGCTGCCTTCGGGCGCCCGCCGCGGCCCCGGGAGCGCGGTGCAGGCAGCACAGGCCCCAGAGCCCAGGGCCCGGGGGACACGGCCGAGGTCCTGCCTCCCCCCGGGGCGGGTGGAGGCTTCACAACTGCAGAATTAAGATCTCATCAGGCTGAAGTTAAAAATCAATTAAATGAGGTGCAATCCAAATTGGGGGTCCTAATGGCAAGGCATAAGGTGCTGGAAGAAAGAATGAGCAACACAGAAGACTCCTTGATGGCAAGGAAGGAAGCTGAGGAAAACAGAGAAAAACAATGAAAGGACCACGAGGAAAGGTTAAGGGAAATACATGACAGCTTCAGAAGGAAGAATTACGTATCACTGGGGTTCCAGAGAGCACCCAGAAGGACAGAGGGCCAGAAAGCATATTTAAACAAATCCAAGCTGAGAGCTTCCCTAATTCAGGAGGGGAATAGGCACTCAGACCCAGGAGATAGAGTGGTCCTCCCCCCAAATCAATAAAAACCGTTCAACACCTCAACACTTAATAGTGAAACTTGCAAATTCTATAGAAAAAGAGAAAATCTGTAAAGTAGATAGAGGCAGCAGATTCTTAACGAATATGGGGAGAATTGTTACATTAATAGCAGACCTCTCCTCAGAGACCTGGGAGGCCAGAAAGGGCTGGCGGGATTGATTCAGGGTCCTAGATGAGAAGAACATGCAGGCAAGAAAACTCTATCCAGCAAGGCTCTCATTCAGAATAGAAGGAGAGATAAAGAGCTTCCAAGATAGGCAGAAACTGCAAGAATATGTGACCACCAAACCAGCTCTGCAAGAAATATTAAGGAGTATCATAGGAAAATTAACATGCTTCCAGAAAATTTGTTCAGGTTTAAGTGAGCAGTTGAGATAGAAATGATTTATATATGCTGTGATTTAGTCTATGGGTTTATTTGAAAATTAGTCACCATGCAGTCTGTTTTTATAGTGTATGCATAATGATTGTACTATATAGGAAGGATGACGTGGTGTTACATTATCCCTAATAGGAACAACGCTTTTAACTGTTAAAGAGTAATCTTGCTTTCCTCAGGAGGGGGGAAAAACACCCCAACTCTATACAGCTTCAGACATTCTGTACAATCCCTTAGAGGATGGGGCTTCTGCACACACTTTTGGTCAAAGAAGAGACTAAGGGCACATCTTTTGAAAACATTCTAATGAAATGACTCATAAACCCATTCCACCTATAACTGTAATTTAACTCAAATACTAATAACCAGAGCTTGGCTCAGCAGGGATTCCCTAGAGCCAGGTATAAAGCCTTGTGAAGGAAGCCGAGATATGCCACCCCAAAATATATATTTATATATGTTTTTGGGAAGAGGAATCCAGAAACAAATCTTAGTGTTAATGTCTTCCCATAAATTTACCTTTCCAGTTTGCCGCCCTTGATAGCCTAAAACTGCTTTTCTTTAGGCTATCATTTTTTCTACAAATGTATTATTGTTCTTTGCTGAAGATGCTATAAAGCTCACAGTTTTAAGCTGCTGCTTTGAGTTCCTCTTTGTTTTTTATTTCTTCGGTGTGATGTGCACTGCAAACCTTTATAAATTTTTTCTTTTGATGATATCCTCTTGGTAATGAGTCCCCCCCGAAAACCCAAGATGGGAAGATATGGAGTTTAGCCTCCCGCCACATCAGAACTCGTTCTAGTTGTATTCTCATGGAAGAACGCAGGCAAAAATGAACTCTGCTTAGTTGGCAATTAGCCTGGGGCAGGCCATCCAAAGGTTGCAGTTGCCTACATGAGATTGTGAACTTACTGCATCAGCTACACTGGTGGACTTTCTCCTAACACTGAACACTGGAATCCTCAAATTTAAACTCCAAAATATCAAAGGTCATTCTTTCGTGCAGAAAAGGATTCTGCACATCAACAACCAGGCATGTGACACTAACAATAAGACTGAAGAAAAAGAAATTACAGTCAATCCGATTTATAATTGTACCCAAAAGCATAACATACCTAGGAATAAACCTAACCAAAGACGTAAAGGATCTGGAGCCTAAAAACTAGATAACAAAAAAAAAAAAAACAAAAAAAAACTAGAGAACACATTGAAAGAAACTCAAGAAGGCACAAAGAGGCAGAAAAATATTCAGTGATCATGGGTTGGAAGAATTAATATTGTGAAAAGGTCGGTGCTACACAGGGCCATATACACATTTAATGCAATCCCTATGAAAATACCACAGACTTTCTTCAGAGAGTGGGAACAAACCATCTTTAGATTTCTCTGGAAATGGAAAAGACCCCAATTAGCCAGGGAACGATTAAAAACGAAGACCACAGCTGGGGGCAACACAAGGCCCGATTTCAGGTTGTACTACAAACCCAAGGCCGAAAAGACAGTGTGGTAGTGGCACAAAAACAGACCCATGAATCAATGGAACCGAATAGCGAATCCAGAAGTGGACCCTCAACTTTATGGTCAACTAATATTCGAGAAACCAGGAAAGACTATCCCGGGAAAAAAGAGAGTCTCCTCAAAAAATGGAGCTGGGAACATTGGACATCCACATGCAGAAGAAGGAACCTAGACCATTCTCTGACACCACACACAGGGAAAAACTCAAAAAGGATGAACGATCTAAATGTGAGACAAGAATCCATCCAAATCCGAGAGGTGAACAGAGGCAACACCGTTTTTCAACTTGGCCACAGCAACATCCCGCAAGATACGTCCGCCAAGGCAAGAGAAACAAAAGCAACAAGGAATTATTGGGACTTCAGCCAGATCGAAAGCTCCTGCGCAGCAAAAGAAACAGTCCACAAAAGTAAAAGACAACCTGCAGAACGGGAGAAGATACTTGCAAACGACCGCTCAAAGGGCTGGTGTCCAAGGTCTATAAAGAACATACTCAACTCAAGAGCAGAGAAACAAACAATCCGATCGTGAAACGGGCAAAAGACCCAAACAGAAATCTCACAGGGGAAGACAGAGACATGGCCAACAAGCACATGAGAACATGGCCCGCAAGCTGACCATCAGGGAACTACAGATCCACATCCCCATGAAATACCACCTCACACCGGCAGGAATGGGGAAAAGTCACGAGACAGGAAACCACAAATGTTGGAGAGGACGCGGACAAGGGGGAACCCTCTTGCACTGTAGGTGGGAATGTGAACAGGTGCAGCCACTCCGGAAAACTGTGTGGAGGTTCCTCAAAGAGTTAAGAACAGATCTTTCCTCCGGGCCAGCAATGGCACTGCTGGGGTTATACCCCAAAGCTGCAGATGCGGTGAAACGCGGGGACACCTGCACCCCGATGTTTATGGCAGCAATGTCCACAATAGCCAAACTGTGGAAGGAGCCTCGGGGTCCATCGAGAGATGAATGGATAAAGAAGATGTGGTCCACGGCTACAACGGAATATTACTCAGCCGTGAGAAACGACAAATACCCACCATTTGCTCTGACGTGGACGCACCTAGAGGGACTTATGCTGAGTGAAATGAGTCCATCGGAAAAGGACAAACTTGATATGGTCTCATTCATTTGGGGAATATAAAAACTAGTGAAAGGCACTAAAGGGAATGGGGAAGATGAAGGAAAATATCAGTGAGGGTGACAAAACAGGACACACACCGAACTCTGGGAACTGAACAAGGGGTAGTGGAAGGGGAGGTGGGCGGGCGGTTGGGGCGACCGGGTGATGGACACTGATGGGGGCACTTGGCGGGATGAGCACTGGGTGTTATGCTATATGCTGGCAAATAGAACTACAATAAAAAAATGTAAAAACAGAAAACATTTTGGTAATACTTAACACGGACTAGTATGTCCAAATGTTAGCTTCAAAACCCCTCCTATGAAATCGGACAAAATTAGAGTTCTCAATGCGATTTCACAATTTTGGCCACAAACTAATGACTGACCTTTCAAGTTAAGATGTGGACACATGAAACATAAAGAATACGGCTTAGGAGGTCTGTCTCTACGATGGCACCCCGAGCAAAACTGAATAATGATTCTGTTTTGCGTGTGTGGAGAGAGCAAAAGAGCAAGTGTAAGGAGGAGAGGGGCAGAGGGAAAGGAAGAGAGAATACGAAGCAGGCTCCATGCTGAATATGGGTGAATCTGATGACCTTGAGGTCATGACCAGAGCTGAAACCCCGGAGGCAGAGACTTAGCTGACAGAAACACCCAGGTGCCCCTAGGACAAGATTTCTTGAGGCTATTATTTAATGAATCAATTTTCATGTTACCCCCCGGCCTGTCGTCTGTTGGCTGAACTCTTCTGATACGGAGGATGGAAAACATTTTTGGCCATGCTCCAGGGCAGGTGTACCAAGGGTTTCTTCGAGATTCAGGTTCGGTTGTTATCACTCCAGCTCCTGGGAAATAAATGGACATAGAAAGAGCTGTTGACTGACAGGTTGTTGTTAGAAGAGCCTCGAAAATTAAGGAGTCAATCCCATTTACAACTGCACCCAAAAACATAAGCTACCCGGGAATAAACCTAACCAAAGAGGTAAAGGATCTGTACCCTAAACACCACAGAACGTTCCTGAAAGAAATCGAGGAAGGCATCAAGAGAAGGAAAAAGGTTCCATGCTCATGGAGAGGAAGAATTAATATTGTGAAAATGTCCATGCTACCCAGGGCAATTTATATATTTCACGCAATCCCTATCAAAATACTGGGGACTTTCTTCAGAGAGTTAGAACAAACCATCTTAAGATTCTAGTGTGGGGGATCCCTGGGTGGCGCAGCGGTTTAGTGGCTGCCTTTGGCCCAGGGCGCGATCCTGGAGATCTGGGATCGAATCCCACGTCGGGCTCCCGGTGCATGGAGCCTGCTTGTCCCTCTGCCTATGTCTCTGCCCCATTCTCTCTCTCTGTGTGACTATCATTAGTAAATAAAAATAAAAAAAAATAAGATGCTAGTGTGGATACTGAAAAGACCCCAAAGAGCCAGGGGACTATTCAAAACGAAGGCCACAGCTGGGGGCATCACAAGGCCCGATTTCAGGTTGTACTACAAAGCCGTGGCTATCAAGACAGTGTGGTAGTGGCACAAAAACAGACCCATAGCTCAATGGAACCGAATAGCGAATCCAGAAGTCGACCCTCAACTTTATGGTCAACTCTATTCGAGAAAGCAGGAAAGACTATCCCTGGAAAAAGACAGTCTCTTAAATAAAGGGTGCTGGGAACACTGGACATCCACATGCAGAAGACGGAAGCTAGACCATTCTCTGACACCACACACAGGGAAAAACTCAAAAAGGATGAAAGATCTAAATGTGAGACAAGAATCCATCCAAATCCGAAAGGCGAACAGAGGCAACACCGTTTTTCAACTTGGCCACAGCAACATCTCGCAAAATACGTCTGCCAAGGCAAGAGAAACAAAAGCAATGAGGAATTATTGGGACTTCAGCCAGATCGAAAGCTCCTGCGCAGGAAAAGAAACAGTCCACAAAAGTTAAAGAAAACCTACAGAACGGGAGAAGATATTTGCAAACGACCGCTCAGACAAAGGGCTAGTGTCCAAGATCTCTAAAGAACATACTCAACTCAAGAGCAAAGAAACAAACAATCTGATCATGAAACGGGCAGAAGACCCGAACAGAAATCCCACAGGGGAAGACAGAGACACGGCCAACAAGCACATGAGAACATGGCCCGCATCACTGGCCATCAGGAAACTACAGATCCAAACCCCCATGAGATACCACTTCACACCGGCGGGAATGGGGAAAAGTCACGAGACAGGAAACAAGAAATGTTGGAGAGGACGCGGACAAAGGGGAACCCTCTTGCACTGTAGGTGGGAATGTGAACAGGTGCAGCCACTCCGGAAAACTGTGTGGAGGTTCCTCAAAGAGTTAAGAACAGATCTTCCCTCCAGCCCAGCAATGGCACTGCTGGGGATTCACCCCAAAGCTGAAGATGCGGTGAAATGCGGGGACACCTGCACCCCGAAGTTTATGGCAGCAATGTCCACAATAGCCAAACTGTGGAAGGAGCCTCGGGGTCCATCGAGAGATGAATGGATAAAGTTGATGTGGTCCACGGCTACAACGGAATATTACTCAGCCATGAGAAACGACGAATACCCACCATTAGCTCCGACGTGGATGCACCTGGAGGGACTTATGCTGATTGAAATAAGTCCATCGGAAAAGGACAAACTTGATATGGTCTCATTCATTTGGGGAATATAAAAACTAGTGAAATGCAATAAAGGGAATGGGGAAAATGAAGGAAAATATCAGTGAGGGTGACAAAACAGGAGACACACCGAACTCTGGGAAGTGAACAAGGGGTAGTGGAAGGAGAGGTGGGCGGGCGGTTGGGGCGACTGGGTGATGGGCACTGATGGGCGCACTTGGCGGGATGAGCACTGGGTGTTATGCTATATGCTGGCAATTTGAGCTCCAATAAAAAAATGTAAAAACAGAAAACATTTTGCTAATACTTAACACGGACTAGTATGTCCAAATGTTACCTCACAACCCCTCCCATGAAATCTGACCAAATTAGAGTTCTCAATGCGATTTCACAATTTTGGCCACAAACTAATGACTGACCTTTCAAGTTAAGATGTGGACACATGAAACATAAAGAATACGGCTTAGGAGGTCTGTCTCTACGATGGCACCCCGAGCAAAACTGAATAATGATTCTGTTTTGCGTGTGTGGAGAGAGCAAAAGAGCAAGTGTAAGGAGGAGAGGGGCAGAGGGAAAGGAAGAGAGAATACGAAGCAGGCTCCATGCTGAATATGGGTGAATCTGATAACCTTGAGGTCATGACCGGAGCTGAAACCCAGGAGGCAGAGACTTAGCTGACAGAAACACCCAGGTGCCCCTAGGACAAGATTTCTTGAGGCTATTATTTAATGAATCAATTTTCATGTTACCCTCCGGCCTGTCGTCTGTTGGCTGAACTCTTCTGTTTCTGCGGATTGCAAAGAGCTTTCGCCGTGCTCCTGGGCAGATGTACCCAGGTTGTCTGCTATATTCAGGTTCGGTTGTTATCACTCCAGCTCCTGGTAAATAAATGGACATAGAAAGAGCTGTTGACTGACAGGTTGTTGTTAGAAGAGCCTCGAAAATTAAGGAGTCAATCCCATTTACAACTGCACCCAAAAGCATAAGCTACCCGGGAATAAACCTAACCAAAGAGGTAAAGGATCTGTACCCTAAACACCACAGAACGTTCCTGAAAGAAATCGAGGAAGGCATCAAGAGAAGGAAAAAGGTTCCATGCTCATGGAGAGGAAGAATTAATATTGTGAAAATGTCCATGCTACCCAGGGCAATTTACACATTTCACGCAATCCCTAACAAAATACCGGGGACTTTCTTCAGAGAGTTGGAACAAACCATCTTAAGATTCTAGTGTGGAACCGGAAAAGACCCCAAAGAGCCAGGGGACTATTCAAAACGAAGGCCACAGCTGGGGGCATCACGAGGCCCGATTCCAGGTTGTACTACAAAGCCGTGGCCATCGAGACAGTGTGGTAGTAGCACAAACACAGACCCATAGATCAATGGAACCGAGTAGCGCATCCAGAAGTGGACCCTCAACTTTATGGTCAACTAATATTCGCGAAAGCTGGAAAGACTATCCCTGGATAAAGACAGTGTCTTCCATAAAGGGTGCTGGGAACACTGGACATCCACATGCAGAAGAAGGAAGCTAGACCATTCTCTGACACGACACACAGGGAAAAACTCAAAAAGCATGAACGATCTAAATGTGAGACAAGAATCCATCCAAATCCGAGAGGCGAACAGAGGCAACACCGTTTTTCAACTTGGCCACAGCAACATCTCGCAAGATACGTCCGCCAAGGCAAGAGAAACAAAAGCAACAAGGAATTATTGGGACTTCAGCCAGATCGAAAGCTCCTGCGCAGCAAACAACAGTCCACAAAAGTAAAAGACAACCTACAGAACGGGAGAAGATATTTGCAGACGACCGCTCAGTCAAAGGGCTAGTGTCCAAGATCTATAAAGAACATACTCAACTCAAGAGCAGAGAAACAAACAATCCGATCGTGAAACGGAAAAAGATCCAAACAGAAATCTCACAGGGGAAGACAGAGACACGGCCAACAAGCACATGAGAACATGCCCCACATCGCTGGCCATCAGGAAACTACAGATCCAAACCCCCAGGAGATACCACCTCACACCTGCGGGAATGGGGAAAAGTCACGAGACAGGAAACAACAAATGTTGGAGAGGACGCGGACAAGGGGGAACCCTCTTGCACTGTAGGTGGGAATGTGAACAGGTGCAGCCACTCCGGAAAACTGTGTGGAGGTTCCTCAAAGAGTTAAGAACAGATCTTTCCTCCGGGCCAGCAATGGCACTGCTGGGGTTATACCCCAAAGCTAAAGATGCGGTGAAATGCGGGGACACCTGCACCCCGATGTTTATGGCAGCAATGTCCACAATAGCCAAACTGTGGAAGGAGTCTCGGAGTCCTTCGAGAGATGAATGGATAAAGAAGATGTGGTCCACGGCTACAACGGAATATAACTCAGCCGTGAGAAACGACAAATACCCACCATTAGCTCCGACGTGGATGCACCTGGAGGGACTTATGCTGAGTGAAATGAGTCCATCGGAAAAGGACAAACTTGATATGGTCTCATTCATTTGGGGAATATAAAAACTAGTGAAGGCAATAAAGGGAAAGGGGAAAATGAAGGAAAATATCAGTGAGGGTGACAAAACAGGAGACACACCGAACTCTGGGAACTGAACAAGGGGTAGTGGAAGGGGAGGTGGGCGGGCGGTTGGGGCGACTGGGTGATGGCCCCTGATGGGGGCACTTGGCGGGATGAGCACTAGGTGTTATGCTATATGCTGGCAAATTGAACTCCAATAAAAAAATGTAAAAACAGAAAACATTTTGCTAATACTTAACACGGACTAGTATGTCCAAATGTTACCTCACAACCCCTCCCATGAAATCGGACCAAATTAGAGTTCTCAATGCAATTTCACAATTTTGGCCACAAACTAATGACTGACCTTTCAAGTTAAGATGTGGACACATGAAACATAAAGAATACGGCTTAGGAGGTCTGTCTCTATGATGGCACCCCGAGCAAAACTGAATAATGATTCTGTTTTGCGTGTGTGGAGAGAGCAAAAGAGCAAGTGTAAGGAGGAGAGGGGCAGAGGGAAAGGAAGAGAGAATACGAAGCAGGCTCCATGCTGAATATGGGTGAATCTGATGACCTTGAGGTCATGACCAGAGCTGAAACCCCAGAGGCAGAGACTTAGCTGACAGAAACACCCAGGTGCCCCTAGGACAAGATTTCTTGAGGCTATTATTTAATGAATCAATTTTCATGTTACCCTCCGGCCTGTCGTCTGTTGGCTGAACTCTTCTGATACGGAGGATGGAAAACACTTTTGGCCATGCTCCAGGGCAGGTGTACCAAGGGTTTCTTCGAGATTCAGGTTCGGTTGTTATCACTCCAGCTCCTGGGAAATAAATGGACATAGAAAGAGCTGTTGACTGACAGGTTGTTGTTAGAAGAGCCTCGAAAATTAAGGAGTCAATCCCATTTACAACTGCACCCAAAAACATAAGCTACCCGGGAATAAACCTAACCAAAGAGGTAAAGGATCTGTACCCTAAACACCACAGAACGTTCCTGAAAGAAATCGAGGAAGGCATCAAGAGAAGGAAAAAGGTTCCATGCTCATGGAGAGGAAGAATTAATATTGTGAAAATGTCCATGCTACCCAGGGCAATTTATATATTTCACGCAATCCCTATCAAAATACTGGGGACTTTCTTCAGAGAGTTAGAACAAACCATCTTAAGATTCTAGTGTGGGGGATCCCTGGGTGGCGCAGCGGTTTAGTGGCTGCCTTTGGCCCAGGGCGCGATCCTGGAGATCTGGGATCGAATCCCACGTCGGGCTCCCGGTGCATGGAGCCTGCTTGTCCCTCTGCCTATGTCTCTGCCCCATTCTCTCTCTCTGTGTGACTATCATTAGTAAATAAAAATAAAAAAAAATAAGATGCTAGTGTGGATACTGAAAAGACCCCAAAGAGCCAGGGGACTATTCAAAACGAAGGCCACAGCTGGGGGCATCACAAGGCCCGATTTCAGGTTGTACTACAAAGCCGTGGCTATCAAGACAGTGTGGTAGTGGCACAAAAACAGACCCTTAGCTCAATGGAACCGAATAGCGAATCCAGAAGTCGACCCTCAACTTTATGGTCAACTCTATTCGAGAAAGCAGGAAAGACTATCCCTGGAAAAAGACAGTCTCTTCAATAAAGGGTGCTGGGAACACTGGACATCCACATGCAGAAGACGGAAGCTAGACCATTCTCTGACACCACACACAGGGAAAAACTCAAAAAGGATGAAAGATCTAAATGTGAGACAAGAATCCATCCAAATCCGAAAGGCGAACAGAGGCAACACCGTTTTTCAACTTGGCCACAGCAACATCTCGCAAAATACGTCTGCCAAGGCAAGAGAAACAAAAGCAACGAGGAATTATTGGGACTTCAGCCAGATCGAAAGCTCCTGCGCAGGAAAAGAAACAGTCCACAAAAGTTAAAGAAAACCTACAGAACGGGAGAAGATATTTGCAAACGACCGCTCAGACAAAGGGCTAGTGTCCAAGATCTCTAAAGAACATACTCAACTCAAGAGCAAAGAAACAAACAATCTGATCATGAAACGGGCAGAAGACCCGAACAGAAATCCCACAGGGGAAGACAGAGACACGGCCAACAAGCACATGAGAACATGGCCCGCATCACTGGCCATCAGGAAACTACAGATCCAAACCCCCATGAGATACCACTTCACACCGGCGGGAATGGGGAAAAGTCACGAGACAGGAAACAACAAATGTTGGAGAGGACGCGGACAAAGGGGAACCCTCTTGCACTGTAGGTGGGAATGTGAACAGGTGCAGCCACTCCGGAAAACTGTGTGGAGGTTCCTCAAAGAGTTAAGAACAGATCTTCCCTCCAGCCCAGCAATGGCACTGCTGGGGATTCACCCCAAAGCTGAAGATGCGGTGAAATGCGGGGACACCTGCACCCCGAAGTTTATGGCAGCAATGTCCACAATAGCCAAACTGTGGAAGGAGCCTCGGGGTCCATCGAGAGATGAATGGATAAAGTTGATGTGGTCCACGGCTACAACGGAATATTACTCAGCCATGAGAAACGACGAATACCCACCATTAGCTCCGACGTGGATGCACCTGGAGGGACTTATGCTGATTGAAATAAGTCCATCGGAAAAGGACAAACTTGATATGGTCTCATTCATTTGGGGAATATAAAAACTAGTGAAATGCAATAAAGGGAATGGGGAAAATGAAGGAAAATATCAGTGAGGGTGACAAAACAGGAGACACACCGAACTCTGGGAAGTGAACAAGGGGTAGTGGAAGGAGAGGTGGGCGGGCGGTTGGGGCGACTGGGTGATGGGCACTGATGGGCGCACTTGGCGGGATGAGCACTGGGTGTTATGCTATATGCTGGCAATTTGAGCTCCAATAAAAAAATGTAAAAACAGAAAACATTTTGCTAATACTTAACACGGACTAGTATGTCCAAATGTTACCTCACAACCCCTCCCATGAAATCTGACCAAATTAGAGTTCTCAATGCGATTTCACAATTTTGGCCACAAACTAATGACTGACCTTTCAAGTTAAGATGTGGACACATGAAACATAAAGAATACGGCTTAGGAGGTCTGTCTCTACGATGGCACCCCGAGCAAAACTGAATAATGATTCTGTTTTGCGTGTGTGGAGAGAGCAAAAGAGCAAGTGTAAGGAGGAGAGGGGCAGAGGGAAAGGAAGAGAGAATACGAAGCAGGCTCCATGCTGAATATGGGTGAATCTGATAACCTTGAGGTCATGACCGGAGCTGAAACCCAGGAGGCAGAGACTTAGCTGACAGAAACACCCAGGTGCCCCTAGGACAAGATTTCTTGAGGCTATTATTTAATGAATCAATTTTCATGTTACCCTCCGGCCTGTCGTCTGTTGGCTGAACTCTTCTGTTTCTGCGGATTGCAAAGAGCTTTCGCCGTGCTCCTGGGCAGATGTACCCAGGTTGTCTGCTATATTCAGGTTCGGTTGTTATCACTCCAGCTCCTGGTAAATAAATGGACATAGAAAGAGCTGTTGACTGACAGGTTGTTGTTAGAAGAGCCTCGAAAATTAAGGAGTCAATCCCATTTACAACTGCACCCAAAAGCATAAGCTACCCGGGAATAAACCTAACCAAAGAGGTAAAGGATCTGTACCCTAAACACCACAGAACGTTCCTGAAAGAAATCGAGGAAGGCATCAAGAGAAGGAAAAAGGTTCCATGCTCATGGAGAGGAAGAATTAATATTGTGAAAATGTCCATGCTACCCAGGGCAATTTACACATTTCACGCAATCCCTAACAAAATACCGGGGACTTTCTTCAGAGAGTTGGAACAAACCATCTTAAGATTCTAGTGTGGAACCGGAAAAGACCCCAAAGAGCCAGGGGACTATTCAAAACGAAGGCCACAGCTGGGGGCATCACGAGGCCCGATTCCAGGTTGTACTACAAAGCCGTGGCCATCGAGACAGTGTGGTAGTAGCACAAACACAGACCCATAGATCAATGGAACCGAGTAGCGCATCCAGAAGTGGACCCTCAACTTTATGGTCAACTAATATTCGCGAAAGCTGGAAAGACTATCCCTGGATAAAGACAGTGTCTTCCATAAAGGGTGCTGGGAACACTGGACATCCACATGCAGAAGAAGGAAGCTAGACCATTCTCTGACACGACACACAGGGAAAAACTCAAAAAGCATGAACGATCTAAATGTGAGACAAGAATCCATCCAAATCCGAGAGGCGAACAGAGGCAACACCGTTTTTCAACTTGGCCACAGCAACATCTCGCAAGATACGTCCGCCAAGGCAAGAGAAACAAAAGCAACAAGGAATTATTGGGACTTCAGCCAGATCGAAAGCTCCTGCGCAGCAAACAACAGTCCACAAAAGTAAAAGACAACCTACAGAACGGGAGAAGATATTTGCAGACGACCGCTCAGTCAAAGGGCTAGTGTCCAAGATCTATAAAGAACATACTCAACTCAAGAGCAGAGAAACAAACAATCCGATCGTGAAACGGAAAAAGATCCAAACAGAAATCTCACAGGGGAAGACAGAGACACGGCCAACAAGCACATGAGAACATGCCCCACATCGCTGGCCATCAGGAAACTACAGATCCAAACCCCCAGGAGATACCACCTCACACCTGCGGGAATGGGGAAAAGTCACGAGACAGGAAACAACAAATGTTGGAGAGGACGCGGACAAGGGGGAACCCTCTTGCACTGTAGGTGGGAATGTGAACAGGTGCAGCCACTCCGGAAAACTGTGTGGAGGTTCCTCAAAGAGTTAAGAACAGATCTTTCCTCCGGGCCAGCAATGGCACTGCTGGGGTTATACCCCAAAGCTAAAGATGCGGTGAAATGCGGGGACACCTGCACCCCGATGTTTATGGCAGCAATGTCCACAATAGCCAAACTGTGGAAGGAGTCTCGGAGTCCTTCGAGAGATGAATGGATAAAGAAGATGTGGTCCACGGCTACAACGGAATATAACTCAGCCGTGAGAAACGACAAATACCCACCATTAGCTCCGACGTGGATGCACCTGGAGGGACTTATGCTGAGTGAAATGAGTCCATCGGAAAAGGACAAACTTGATATGGTCTCATTCATTTGGGGAATATAAAAACTAGTGAAGGCAATAAAGGGAAAGGGGAAAATGAAGGAAAATATCAGTGAGGGTGACAAAACAGGAGACACACCGAACTCTGGGAACTGAACAAGGGGTAGTGGAAGGGGAGGTGGGCGGGCGGTTGGGGCGACTGGGTGATGGCCCCTGATGGGGGCACTTGGCGGGATGAGCACTAGGTGTTATGCTATATGCTGGCAAATTGAACTCCAATAAAAAAATGTAAAAACAGAAAACATTTTGCTAATACTTAACACGGACTAGTATGTCCAAATGTTACCTCACAACCCCTCCCATGAAATCGGACCAAATTAGAGTTCTCAATGCAATTTCACAATTTTGGCCACAAACTAATGACTGACCTTTCAAGTTAAGATGTGGACACATGAAACATAAAGAATACGGCTTAGGAGGTCTGTCTCTATGATGGCACCCCGAGCAAAACTGAATAATGATTCTGTTTTGCGTGTGTGGAGAGAGCAAAAGAGCAAGTGTAAGGAGGAGAGGGGCAGAGGGAAAGGAAGAGAGAATACGAAGCAGGCTCCATGCTGAATATGGGTGAATCTGATGACCTTGAGGTCATGACCAGAGCTGAAACCCCAGAGGCAGAGACTTAGCTGACAGAAACACCCAGGTGCCCCTAGGACAAGATTTCTTGAGGCTATTATTTAATGAATCAATTTTCATGTTACCCTCCGGCCTGTCGTCTGTTGGCTGAACTCTTCTGATACGGAGGATGGAAAACACTTTTGGCCATGCTCCAGGGCAGGTGTACCAAGGGTTTCTTCGAGATTCAGGTTCGGTTGTTATCACTCCAGCGCCTGGGAAATAAATGGACATAGAAAGAGCTGTTGACTGACAGGTTGTTGTTAGAAGAGCCTCGAAAATTAAGGAGTCAATCCCACTTACAACTGCACCCAAAAACATAAGCTACCCGGGAATAAACCTAACCAAAGAGGTAAAGGATCTGTACCCTAAACACCACAGAACGTTCCTGAAAGAAATCGAGGAAGGCATCAAGAGAAGGAAAAAGGTTCCATGCTCATGGAGAGGAAGAATTAATATTGTGAAAATGTCCATGCTACCCAGGGCAATTTATATATTTCACGCAATCCCTATCAAAATACCGGGGAGGGATCCCTGGGTGGCGCAGCGGTTTGGCGCCTGCCTTTGGCCCAGGGCGTGATCCTGGAGACCCGGGATCGAATCCCACGTCAGGCTCCCGGTGCATGGAGCCTGCTTCTCCCTCTGCCTGTGTCTCTGCCTCTCTCTCTCTCTGTGACTATCATAAATAAATTAAAATTAAAAAAACAAAAACAAAAACAAAAACAAAACCCCAAAAAACCCCAAAATACCGGGGACTTTCTTCAGAGATTTGGAACAAACCATCTTAAGATTCTAGTGTGGAACCGGAAAAGACCCCAAAGAGACAGGGGACTATTCAAAAAGAAGGCTACAGCTGGGGGCATCACAAGGCCCGATTTCAGGTTGTACTACAAAGCCGTGGCCATCAAGACAGTGTGGTAGTGGCACAAAAACAGACCCATAGCTCAATGGAACCGAATAGCGAATCCAGAAGTGGACCCTCAACTTTATGGTCAACTAATATTCGAGAAAGCAGGAAAGACTATCCCTGGATAAAGACAGTCTCTTCAATAAAGGGTGCTGGGAACACTGGACATCCACATGCAGAAGAAGGAAGCTAGACCATTCTCTGACACCACACACAAAGATAAACTCAAAAAGGATGAAAGATCTAAATGTGAGACAAGAATCCATCCAAATCCGAGAGGTGAACAGAGGCAACACCGTTTTTCAACTTGGCCACAGCAACATCTCGCAAGATACGTCCGCCAAGGCAAGAGAAACAAAAGCAACAAGGAATTATTGGGACTCCAGCCAGATCGAAAGCTCCTGCGCAGCAAAAGAAACAGTCCACAAAAGTAAAAGACAACCTACAGAACGGGAGAAGATACTTGCAAACGACCGCTCAGTCAAAGGGCTGGTGTCCAAGATCTATAAAGAACATACTCAACTCAAGAGCAGAGAAACAAACAATCCGATCGTGAAACGGGCAGAAGACCCGAACAGAAATCTCACAGGGGAAGACAGAGAAACGGCCAACAAGCACATGAGAATATGGCCCGCATCGCTGGCCATCAGGAAACTACAGATCCAAACCCCCATGTGATATCACCTCACACCAGTGGGAATGGGGAAGTCACAAGACAGGAAACAACAAATGTTGGAGAGGACGCGGACAAGGGGGAACCCTCTTGCACTGTAGGTGGGAATGTGAACTGGTGCAGCCACTCCGGAAAACTGTGTGGAGGTTCCCCAAAGAGTTAAGAACAGATCTTCCCTCTGGCCCAGCAATTGTACTGCTGGGGATTCACCCCAAAGCTGCAGATGTGGTGAAACGCGGGGACACCTGCACCCCGATGTTTATGGCAGCAATGTCCACAATAGCCAAACTGTGGAAGGAGTCTCGGAGTCCTTCGAGAGATGAATGGATAAAGACGATGTGGTCCACGGCTACAATGGAATATTACTCAGCCGTGAGAAACGACAAATACCCACCATTTGCCCCGACGCGGACGCACCTGGAGGGACTTATGCTGAGTGAAATAAGTCCATCGGAAAAGGACAAACTTGATATGGTCTCATTCATTTGGGGAATATAAAAACTAGTGAAAGGCAATAAAGGGAATGGCGAAAATGAGGGAATATATCAGTGAGGGTGACAAAACAGGAGACACACCGATCTCTGGGAACTGAACAAGGGGTAGTGGAAGCGGAGGTGGGTGGGTAGTTGGGGTGACCGGGTGATGGGCACTGATGGGGGCACTTGGCGGGATGAGCACTGGGTGTTATGCTATAAGCTGGAAAATTGAACTCTAATAAAAAAATGTAAAAACAGAAAACATTTTGCTAAAACTTAACACGGACTAGTATGTCCAAATGTTAGCTCACAACCCCTCCCATGAAACCGGACCAAATTAGGGTTCTCAATGCGATTTCACAATTTTGGCCACAAACTAATGACTGACCTTTCAAGTTAAGATGTGGACACATGAAACATAAAGAATACGGCTTAGGAGGTCTGTCTCTACGATGGCACCCCGAGCAAAACTGAATAATGATTCTGTTTTGCGTGTGTGGAGAGAGCAAAAGAGCAAGTGTAAAGAGGAGAGGGGCAGAGGGAAAGGAAGAGAGAATACGAAGCAGCCTCCATGCTGAATATGGGTGAATCTGATGACCTTGATGTCATGACCAGAGCTGAAACCCCGGAGGCAGAGACTTAGCTGACAGAAACACCCAGGTGCCCCTAGGACAAGATTTCTTGAGGCTATTATTTAATGAATCAATTTTCATGTTACCCTCTGGGATCTCTGTTTGGGAGTCCAGTTCCCTGCTTCGGTAGAGGGTGTATATTTTCAGCTGTTGTTGAGGGCGGAGGTCTCCAGATTGTGTGCTAGGTTCTGTTCCTGTGGTTTCCACAGCAGATCCTGGGAAATAAATGGACATAGAAAGAGCTGTTGACTGACAGGTTGTTGTTAGAAGAGCCTCGAAAATTAAGGAGTCAATCCCATTTACAACTGCACCCAAAAGCATAAGCTACCCAGGAATAAACCTATCCAAAGACGTAAAGGATCTGTACCCTAAACAACACAGAACGTTCCTGAAGGAAATCGAGGAAGGCATAAAGAGAAGGAAAAATGTTCCATGCTCATGGAGAGGAAGAATTAATATTGTGAATATGTCCATGCTACCCAGGGCAATTTACACATTTCACGCAATCCCTATCAAAATACCATGGACTTTCTTCAGAGAGTTGGAACAAACCATCTTAAGATTCTAGTGTGGAACCGGAAAAGACCCCAAAGAGACAGGGGACTTTTCAAAATGAAGTTCATAGCTGGGGGCATCACAATGCCAGATTTTTGGTTGCTCTACAAAGCCGTGGCCATCAAGACAGTGTGGTTGTGGCACAAAAACAGACCCATAGATCAATGGAACCAAATAGCGAATCCAGAAGTGGACCCTCAACTTTATGGTCAACTAATATTCGGGAAAGCAGGAAAGACTCCCCCTGGAAAAAAAACAGTCTCTTCAATAAATGGTGCTGGGAATATTGGACATCCACATGCAGAAGAAGGATCCCAGGCCATTCTCTGACATCACACACAAAGATAAACTCAAAAAGGATGAAAGATCTAAATGTGAGACAAGAATCCATCCAAATCCGAGAGGCGACAAGAGGCAACACCCTTTTTCAACTTGGCCACAGCAACATCTCGCAAGATACGTCCGCCAAGGCTAGAGAAACAAAAGCAACAAGGAATTATTGGGACTTCACCCAGATCGAAAGCTTCTGCATAGCAAAAGAAACAGTTCACAAAAGTAAAAGACAACCTACAGAACGGGAGAAGATATTTGCAAACGACCGCTCAGATAGCGCGCTCTTATCCAAGGTCTATAAAGAACATACTCAACTCAAGAGCAAAGAAACATACAATCTGATCATGAAACCGGGAAAAGACACCCACAGAAATTTCACAGAGGAAGACAGAGACTCGGCCAACAAGCACATGAGAAGATGCCCCGCATTGCTGGCCATCAAAGAACTACAGATCCAAACCACAATTAGATACCACCGCACACCAGTGATAATGGGGAAAAGTCACAAGACAGGAAACCACAAATGTTGGAGAGGATGCGGACAAAGGGGAACCCTGTTGCACTGTAGGTGGGAATGTGAACTGGTGCAGTTGTTAGAAGAGCATTGAAAATGAGTGATAACCTTATCAGAGGTCAAACTTTGATCTTATTACTGGTGATTTGCCTTGCAGAGAAACCTGAGTGAGCATGCAATGCAGAAAGGCTTTGGAGTTGCCATATGCTTAAGGTTCCTGAGAATATAAACTGATAAATTGTCAATGAAACACAATGTGGAGTCTCACCCCTCCAAATATTTAAAAAGGTCTGACGTATATTCTTGCAATCTGAGTTTTGGCAAGTAGTTCAGAAAATATTGAAAGCTGAATTTCGCAGAGATTCTGCACAGTGTTTTCAGCACCTTTCAGCACACCCAAAAAAAAGAAACAACTTCATGTCCATTGATGAACAAAAGGATAAAAAGATTAGTCTATCTCTACAATGAAATATTATCGCAAGTTAAGGGGAAGGAAACCTCAAGAATTGTGATGACATGCATGGCCATGTAAATTAAATACTGCATGATGGCACTTATATGTGCACCTGGCACAGTCAACACACAGCATCAGGAAAGAGAATAGGAGCTAGAAGGAGGTACAAAGGGGGAAATGTTGCTGATCGGATACAAAGCTTCAATGATACAAATTCAATGTGTTCTGGAATTCTATCTGCAACCAAGGGCCTGTCATAAGCAACGCCGTATTATATGCTTGAAATCAGGAAGAGATTAGAGGATATCAAATGCCCTTACTGTCAAAGAACAACAAGAAATTCGCTAGCAGACACTGTGTGGGGACATACCTTTCTTTTGATGAGACAATATGCAAAACAGAACAACATAGTCATTGAGAACACAGTGAATAGTGTTGACGACTTGCCAAAAATTACAATACTGATGAGGAAGGGGTCTGAGACAGGACATGAGTTGGTTCCCTGGGGAGAGAGGTCCCTGAACACTTGAGATCTGCCTAGGGTCCCGGAGATCATGCTCTGAACCCCTGAACCAAGGGCTGTCTCTTTCTCAAATCCTCCTGCCCTAAGTTCCCTGTGCAAGACATTCCACAACAAGGGGGACTGCCTGAGCCAAGAGTAAAGTTCACATCCTAACGCAGCCATCCACCTCCCGGTTTCAATCCCTCACCCAAAACACAAAGCAGTTGCCCCCAAGTCAAGCTCTTGGAAATGGCAACGGGAAGCCCAACTGTGGTTATCTTCCCCCAGCGCTCACACTGCCATCTGGTTCCCATAAAGCCTTCCTGGGCACCAGTGGACTTGCCCTCAGTGACCAGTGGACTTCTCCCAAGCGGACTCACAACCCAGGATTTTCCAAACATACTGTCCCATGAGGGCTCTGCCAAGAAGTAGCTTCTCTTCAACTGACCAAACATGTTGAACAGTTAATGTGAATTCATGACATTCAAGCATGTTTTAGGCCTCAGGGTGAATGTGTTATTAGACATACTACCACATGTGTGTCATCATTTTTTTTTCCTTAAGACGGCTGCATGCTCAACATAGACTAGACACATGACTCTAGATCAAGAGTCGCATTCTCCACTAATGAGCCAGCCGGGCAGTCTCCACTCTGCTTCCAATTCTTATTGTATTTTATGTGTGCCATGGCCTGAGGTCAGACCATGCCATGACACTGATGGTCGGGCACTGGTCAGCTCTGTATCTCAGCTGTACAAGCAAATAGCAATGAGCAGGGAATGGATACCAAGCTAACCATAACCTGGCCCTTGATCTGATCTTCATTGTCCCAGGGGTAGGCTCTCATTTCACCATTACTAGCACTCATCATACAGACAATGCCATCATATACCATGAAAGAAACTCCTCGATTCTCAGCGGATCGAGGTCACGTGCTCAGCACTGACAGACTTTGACCAGGTTATCTAATGGTGCCTCCAAACCCTCAGAATCTGCAAACCGACCACAACCATGGCTTTGCACCTACCACTATCATAGCTTTAAGCTGACCATAATCATGCTTTAACTGACCAGAACTATGACTTGGAATTGACCAGCCTCCTATGTCCTTTTCCTACTAGTGACTATGGCAGGATCTGTACCACCACGGCTCAAGAGCTTCCCTGGGCTATGTAAGCATGGAGGTGACCTCATAATGGTAGACAGTGCTGAGATTTCCCTTTGCACAGGTCCTTTCTGACATACAGATGCATAGTAACCAATGACTCCATGCCTGAGTCATCATTTCAGTTTAGTTCACTAATTAGAATATGAGTTTTGGGACTCTAAGCTTGGATTCATATCCTGGCTCCTTAATTCAGAGTTCATGAACTTCATCACTGTGTCTCTGTTTCCCCACCTGAGGAGGAGGGAGTGTCAACAAAACATCACATATGTGTTTGATGAGCATTGAATGAACAAAGGTATGGATAGTGATCAGGAAGGTTAAGTAGAAGCTAAATATCCTGTCTGACATCTCACATTTCCCAAGTTCCAGAGCTGGATTGAACCCTGGGAATCTGACTTCCCAGACCATTGCCTTGTAACACAAACTGGCTTTGCCTAAATACAAGTATTTTACCTTAACACCATTTAGTATTCACAGAATTAGAGGCCTTGAGAAAAAAAAAAAAAGCTATTTGCTTCCTCCCCGAATATACTCTTGGGACTCTTGATCTATCCTGACTATCCTGCATGACGTTCCAATTCCTGAGTCATGATCAGCACATCAAATGTGATGCATAGTAGTGTGCAGGAAAGTAGAGTCACTAGTATCAACTCTTGTGTTTTAAAACGTGTGAGACAAGGTCACTGTGCATTAATTATTCCTCACACTAATATACGTGCCTCAAAACAGTGCCTGGTGACCTTGGCATGTCCTCGGATAAACCACAGCTTAGCTTTTGGACAGAGTTCTGGAGGGCAGTTTAGGAGAACTGAGTAAGACGTTATATGAAAACAACTCTAATGAAGTCTCTGTTTTCAAGCGACATTCCTAGGTGCAAATGCTTCCCATTCTCCACATCTGTAAAATTTACTTTCTCTACTCAAGTGTGTGCATCACCTATTTTTCTTTGAGAATGACTAATAAGTGTTTACATGGTTATCTCTCAGTCATTAGTTTATTAACCAATTATCCACGCAAGTAGAAAGACTGGCTATTTGTTGCATACCTGAGAATAATATTATATATTCACCATGCTTACACCTTAAGAGGGGAGGAATGGGATGAGGGATAGCATAAAATTGATCTCTCTATAAAGTGTAATTTTGGAAAATGCCCAAAGGGTAACAGGAAATGTGTGTTTGGGGCATAAATGGAATCAGAGACACTCATTCACAGGCTGACTTTTGGGCAACCATTCAGATGAAGGTAGCAACGTGCCCCTGCAAATACGGAACTCGATCCCCATTTTGGGAAAAAACGCAAGGAAGACATTGTAAAGCATTGATAAACAATGACAAGTATCCTCCATATCAACTGGATTCACACTTAATTTCTGAAATGAATACTTTGAATATGTAATTTTGGACACTAACAAAACCTGAAAATAGACGTGGCCATATTTCCCCCTGTGAGGTCCTTCGTGATGACAAATGAGGGCTGCAGGATATAATAGGGAGTAAGACATTTTTTCAAAACGGAGGCACAATATTCAAGGCAGTTAGATTGGCAGAATAACGAAAAACAGAAATGGAGCAATAGAACAAACGAAAACGCGTACATATAACTCTGCATGACAATTTGGGGAGAGGAAACTCTAAACAATGAGAAATATAGTCAGAGAAAGAGTTAACCATCCAGTTGGTAGCAAAGAGCATTCAGATCTTTAGGAACATACCATCGCAGTGTAAAGAATTGAGATTGCCCATTGTCACAACGCCAGGTAGAGAGCTGATCACCTCCTCACTCCTCACTCACTCAGCTCAAAGAGTGATAGGTGGGAAGAAAGGCAGAGGTGTTTCCCGTCACCAGGGCAACGTGTATCCTCATAGTGCTTTCAAAGTGAATGCAGCTGCACAGCAACCAACTTCTGCTCTGTAGACAGGGGTGCATCTGGGGAGACAAGGGTGGTATTTGAGAGGAGACACTTTGTATCACAAAGTGTTAGATAAGTAGAGTTTGTATCATAAACTCTATTTTAAGCTGCCTGAGGACCCTCGCACTGTTTTCCAGAGTGGCTGCTCCAGTTTCCTTCCCATCAGCAGGGCCGGAAGGTTCCCCTTTCTCCCTTTCTCCACATCCTTGCTAACGTTAGTTGTTAAATTTAGCCATTCTCACCAGTGTAACGTGGTACCTCATTGTGCTTTTGAATTGTATTTTCCTGTTCACAGGTGTTGTGGAGCATTCTTTCCCGTGCCTTTTGGCCACGTGTAGGTCCTCTTTCGAGAAATGTCTGCCCCTTTGCTCTGTCCATTTCTCAAGTAATATTAAAATATGTCATTAGGGGCGCCTGGGTGGCTCAGCGGTTTGGTGCCTGCCTTTGGCCCAGGGCCTGATCTTGGAGACCCGGAATCGAGTCCCACGTTGGGCTCCCTGCATGGAGCCCGCTTCTCCCTCTGCCTGTGTCTCTTCCTCTCTCTCTGTCTCTCATGAATAAATAAATAAATAAAATCTTTTTAATAAAATACATCATTAAAATATAAAAGTTAAAATAAATAAATAAATAAATAAATAAATAAATAAATAAATAAATAAAATATAAAAGTTAAAAAAGAAAAGATTCCAAAAAGAAGACTTGATAAAACAAGAAACTAGGTGAGATGAGAATAAAGGAAAAAATAGAGGATGACTGTATCTTGAAAGAAAACCGAATCATACAAGGAAAACCTTGAGTTGCTGTGCTATGTTCCCCAGTGCTGGAGGTTCCACTTCTGTTTGGTCAGGAAATGTGCTGGTCACCTGTCCTTCCAGCTGATCCTCCCAGGAAGGGCCTGCTGCACAGATTCTCAGGTGTGTGTGCCTGGGTGGTGTTGCACCGACCTTGTCAGGGGGCCAGGCTGTTTGCTCTGTGAGGGTTTTGTTCCCTGAAACCTTTCATGTCTTTTTGGGGGGGTGAGAGGCAAAAAGACCACACCCCGATCTCCAGCCCCAGAGATGAGCGATGTGGTGATTGACCAATCTGCAGACTCCGATGGTGCCTGCCTACTCCATTTCTCCCCTAGGGGACCTGGGGGGACGTGGAAATGTGCAATGTTTAGGTTTCCTCAGGCAGTCTTTGCCGCTCTTGCCCTCCCCCCCTCTTCCTGGAGGAACGGGAGGTGTGTCCCTTTCTGTGGTTGCTGGCCCCCCACAAGGAGAACGTTCAACCGGGCCAATGCTGACCCACTCTGCCTCTCCCAGAGGAAGGTGCAGGCTGTGTTCCAGGCCCTTGTATGGACCCAACGTGGACGGGGGTCACCTGGCCCGGCGGGAGATCGTGGTTGATGGCACCACAAACTGAACATTCTCGCAGGCTTGCTCATCTGAAGCCATTTCCCTGAACCAGTACTTGGGAACTCTGCTGGCTCAGGCACCTGGATGCTTTCTGGCCTCCAGGAATATTGAGACCCGGCCACCCTGCACTGACCTGTGGTTCTGCACCCTTTCACCAATGAGTCCCTTTCAGGCAGGGACATCTCTAGAGGAGCACACTTTGAAGGGCCCAGATTTGAACTTTCACTTTCCTAAAGTTGGCTTACACGTGCTCCCTCCCCCACCCCACCCATTATCCTCTGATATATCCCTTTCCGTTTTACTTCTCCACACTCCACTTCATTTTTTCACTTTTCTATTTGTAGACTCAGCCATTCTTGCTTACAACTCGGCTTGATTTCATTGGTGTTCAGGATGGCTTGATAGTTATGTAGCTAATTTTGGGGGACCAGCTGACATGAGGACCTCTACTCTGCTATCTTCCATCCATCTGAAATTTGTTGTTTTTTTTTTTTGTAACGGGCCTAATCCAAACTGATTCAGGAGGTTAGTCCATGAAACCTGTCATTCCCCAAAATTCAAGTTTGTTTTTCAAAAAAGTCAGCTTTATTTAGGATCACGCAAACTACTTGAAGCACCACACACACAGGATTCCTTCAGAAGAATCTGTGGAAGGTATAGTCCCCCCACACACCAACTTTACTGTCCTAGCTCCATGAGCTTGACCTAAGCAGTAAGAGAGGTTTCTATTTACAGCCACTCACATCTTAGGGGGAGGAACTTCCTCACAAGGTTGGGGCTGCTCCTATCTGTGGTGGGAACCAGGCCCCAGTGACAAGCAGAGGAGGCAGAGGAGAGGCATTCCCCAGCCCCAGGACCTACAAAACTCCAGAATAAAGAAGTTGCCTAAACACAAACCATCACCAGGCTGTGTTTATGGATTTTAATAAGTACCTGACCTTAACAAGCCCTCCTACATCAAGGCTTGCAGGGAGATTAGAAAAAAAGGAACAGGTTCTTAGGCGGTTCCATGGGGGAGAACACAATCAGGAACGTTTTAGTTCTGCTCTGTCCTCTGACTTGGGTGTGGACCAGAAAGTCAAAGAATGAATTCCCCATCCAGCAACTGATGCCCTCTGTGCCATGTTCTCTCTCTTAATTCACAGATCATAACTGTGATATTCCTTTCAGAGACTGAAATGTAGAGTTTACAAAATCTGCACTTTACAATTTATATACCCAGAGTCTTTAGGGTACACAGATCTTAAGGAGGACTCAATCTGTGGGACTTCATGATCCATCAGTGCTTGAAGCTGACCATCCCCAACTCCATCCCGATACACAATGATAGCTTGTGGTAGAAACTGATTATGTTTACACCAGAGCTTCAGGGCAGCTGGAAGGAAACCAGAAACATGGGTGAATAAGCCGTAACTCAGAACCAACTGGCCACTGCTATTTGTAACAGCTTCTAGGTTCATGTTCTTTCAATCCTGTAGCCTCCAGGACACATTCACTGCCTTTTGGTCTTCACGTGAGCTCAGCATTTCTCAACAGCACCACTACAGAAATTCTGAGCCAGATAATTCTTTGTGGGGGCAGAATGGGTGTTGCTGTCTTCTGTAGCATGCCTGGTCTCTACCCGCTAGTTGGAGGCCAGTAGCACCTCCATCCCAGCTGTTACAATGGAGCGCATCTCTAGGCATTGCCAGACGTCTCCGGGGGGACAGTGTGTTCACTTGCAGACAACTACCCAGATGGAGTCAGGCACACCAATCTTGATGGGACACTAACCTTCCAAGCAGGTTTTAAGCCCGTTCACAAGCTCCTGCCCCGATTCCTGGAAAATGCACTGAGAGAACCACCTTGTTTGGAGAAAAATAAGCTGTCAGTTTGAGATAGGAGTCTTAAAAATTCCCTTATTTTTCATCCTGAGTTAATCTAGGACCTCTGGTGGCGGGGAGGGGGGAGTCACTATGAGTAGCTGAAGATCCAATCAGGAATCCATTCTTTGATGCCTCTGCAGAGATCGAAGCATTGGTCTCTTCCAGTACCCTAGGCATTTATTAAAATTGTGAATGCACACAAATAGGAATATGGAAGCATTCACTAACATTGGTACAAATTACACGCACTTTCAATGTGCAGGACTACTGCCGTCTCATGGTGGACACCCAAAATAAATAGCCAGTGTTCCTGGAGATTCCTGCTTCCAAGCTGAGGTCTTAAAAAAATGGTTCATCCATAATCATGCTTTATGGGAACCACCTGCTTTGGAGCAGTAATTTTTACTTGACCACTTCCCAACAGATCAAGCAATACTGGTCTCAAGTTTCTATCCCCTGTTTTTTTAATTGCTTCAAACTATTGCAATGACCTGACATGATATAATACATTTGTCTGCTTTTTTTCCCCAGAATTTACAGTCTACAAGATGAAATCATGGTATGTTCAAATGCTGAGAACAGAGCAGTGGAAATGTTGTGCCAAAAAGCAAGGGTTCGCCCTTTCATGAAGATGGCGCCGAAGGTGAAGAAGGAAGCCCCTGCCCCTCCCAAAGCTGAAGCCAAAGAAAAGGCTTTGAAAGCTAAGAAAGTGGTGAAAGGCGAGCAGTCACAAAAAAAAAAAAAAAAAAGATCTGCACGTCACCTACATTCCGATGACCCAAGACCCCGTGTCTCCAAAGGCAGCCCAAATATCCTCGAAAGAGAGCCCCCAGGAGAAACAAGCTTGATCACTATGCCATCAAGTTCCCCTTAACTACTGAGTCAGCCATGAAGAAAATAGAAGACAACAATACACTTGTGCTCATTGTGGATGTCAAGGCCAATAAGCACCAGATAAAACAGGCTGTAAAGAAGCTCTATGACACTGATGTGGCGAAGGTCAACACCTTGATCAGGTCTGATGGAGAGAAGAAAGCATATGTTCGACTGGCTCCTGATTATGAGCTTTGGATGTTGCCAACAAAATTGGGATCATCTAAACTGAGTCCAGCCAACTATAAATCTAAATATAAATTTTTTCACCATAAAAAAAAGCAAGGGTTCAAAATTATTTATGAACTGGATGAAATCATTTGGGAAATATAAAAATTAATGAAAGGGAATAAAGGGAAAGGAGAGAAAATGAGTGAAAATCTCAGTGAGGGTGACAAAACATGAGAGACACCTAACTCTGGGAAACGAGGGGTAGTGGAAAGGGAGGTGGGTGGGGGTTGGGGTGACTGGGTGATGGGCACTGAGGGGACACTTGGCGGGATGAGCACTGGGTGTTCTATGTTGGCAAATTGAACTCCAATTTAAAAGAATTAAAAATTTAAAAATGAACCGAATGAGAGCTTAATTTCTTTCCATGATTGAAACATTATTTTCCACATGCCCTCCCACCATAAAAGCAAACCAATATTATATTAAACTAGAACTGGAACTAGACTGGAATAATTGATGCCATTCATGAAAATAAAAATGGACCCCCTTAAAGAATACTCTGTAATTATACCAAGGGGGCTAGTAAATCCTCAGGAAGCATAACAGTGATTGGTGATGGTCATACACATGCTAATGCTCAAGAAACTAAACTGAAGAATGTGCAAACTCCTTTGAAGGTAGGTTCTACTCTAAGCACAGAAAACAAAAGTATCCCTGGAGCAAGGGAGAAGCATGAGATATGGAAGCATATGTTCTTCGGCAGATCCATTACATATAGATCTGTGAAGAGCAGATCCTGTACCTATAGGCTTCTGATTGTATTCCTAGGTCTGTCTTCCCCATGTGGGGCCTGAGTCCTTCCCCGTGTGTTAATGGGGAGACTCACTGATCATCAGAGCCCCCAGTGAGCAGAAATCTAACGCTTGGAATCTGTGACTATTGTATCGCCCCTGTGATTATGTCCTATGTCACAGTTGGCTTTAGGGAAGATTTTCCAGATGGACCTTATCTAATTTCATAACCCCCTGAAAAAGCAAGATAGCAGAAGGGGGAAGAGAGATTTGAAGCAGAACAAGGACTGTGTGCTCTGGGGGAGCAGGGCATTCGAGAAGGAATATGGATGAAGTCCCAGGAGCTGAAACAGGCCTGTAGCTGGCAGCCAGCAAGGAAAGGGGGACCTCTGTCCTTCATCTACCAAAAACAAAAACAAAACAAAAAAAAGATTCTACCACAAGGATGTGCACTTGCAATAGGACCTCAAGCCTCCAGAGGAGAATGTGGCTTGGCCAACATGGCCAACCTGATGGCTGCCTGACAGACCTATGCGCAGACACAGGAGTGTCCTCTTAAGCTGCCATGTTTGTCGTCATCTGTTAAGCAGCAACAGAAAAATGATATAGACCCTTCCACATCAAATGTATTTGGAGCATAACTTTGCCAGAAGAGGAAGAGAATACCCTGCCCATGGCCCTCGTCAACAAACATTAGTTAGGCCCACCTCTCCTGTTTGGTCTACAGCTAGTTGCCATCTACACAATGTCTGCCTACGCCCACTCACTGCGTCAATTCCTGATTGATGCTGGACACGAAGCCTGCAATTGACTTCCGCCGATTTACAATATCATGGAAACAGTCGATACCAATGAACATCGCATTCTGTAACTGAAATTTTTTAAAAAAGGTAAGACATTGAGTTAGAACACAATAGAAGCACAATTAAGCAACTGCGTTTAAGATGGTTGAGTCTTAAATTCCACTGAACACAAGTGAAATAAAGAGAAGGCAATGAAATCCAACGTACTCCTGTCTCCACCTTCCAGAGGGCTCCTCCCATCTTGCAGTTCATCTGCTGGGCAATCTTTGTCGCAATGGTCATCAGCGTCTGGGGTTTGTCTAAGGTCCGTGCCACGACACACTGGCTTGGGGTCGGACACTTGACACACAGGTATTGTTTTATGCCATCATACAGGTCTTTCTTTTCACTGGACAGCACGCAAAGGACCTTGAAAGAAAGCAACAAGACTACCGAGGACATGAAACCACAGTAATGGGAGAAGTGGATGTCACGTCAAGCAAACTACCTAGGTGGAGGAACAGAGTCTGTTCATTCAATCCACAGCTGGCCCAGGAGGGTAAAGGGTCTGGAATCCCATTCCATTCAATAATGGCGAAGGTGAGCATATGGAAGAGGAAAGAGCCTAGGAGCCAGGCATGGGCAATATGCATGAATCACTTGCACTTGCAAAGTCTTTACGTCCTGGCTATTCTGTTTCTAGGAGTTTATCATGAAGTTGACACAGAGGGTTAACAAGCACAGACTGAAACGTACCATCATCAGGAACGTCACCCCTTACATGATGGGTGCTATGTGAGAGCACTTGCCAAGCATTGTACTTGACTCAGTTAATTCTTCAATAACCTACTGAGATCAAGACTAGTATCCCCATTTTACCCCTAAGCAAATAAGCTCAGGAGTTATGGAAACTGTCTGATGTACAGGCAGCAGGGCAAGATTTCTAACACGTGCTCAGACCTCCAACAGGACATGGGGTCATAAGAAAGAGCAATTACTGTTTGGTTGCTTTCTAACTATAATGGAAGATCCTCAATGTATTATTTCTAACATGATGCTTCTAGGAAGATTTTTTGGGGATAATCCTCAATCAGACTAGGGAAATTCCTTTCTCATTTTAAAAATTTCACATGAATGAATGTGGAATTCTATCAAATGCATTTTGTACTTTTTTTTTTTTTTTACATTTAATCTGCAATTATTTTTCCTATAATTCACCACACTTTCTTTTTCTGAAGATTGCATTTCAGGCTTACTGTCACCCTAGGCCCATGGTATTCTACTTTTTTTTTATGATTTTTAATTTACTTATCTGATAGAGAATGAGAGTTATCACAGGAGGAGAGAAAGAGAAAGAGGCACTGAGCAGGGAGCCTGATATTCTAATATCATTGCTAATTTCAAGTTATTCTTTGGTTTTTGAATGTATATGATTTAATGATTTCTAATTGTAATAGACTGCAGTCAATGTGTGTGTTTGAAAGGACACCAATCCATTATTGGCTTAGGATTTCTCCATGCCTGTTGGGATCACTTAAAGATGAAGGCTAAACTAACTTATAGATATGCTTTTCTTAAAGCACCTAATCTTTTGGGTACAGATTACACACACACACACCTCCATTTATTTATATATACACATATATAAATATACGTATTTATGTATATTTCAATAGCTCAATACGTCAGGCTTTTAAGTACAATTGCAAAATCTAGATTCTAATTTTTTCTGTGATGATTTCTGAGTATTCAGAGAGTGGTCAGCTAATGCATCCTACAATTTCAGCTTCTGGAATAGCATAGGCCAGTCTCCTCCTAAGAAGAGCTGTTCAAACTGATGAAAACACAGGGACTGTGCCTGTTTGGGGCTCAGGCAGTCTAACAAGGTCATAAAGAGTTATTAGGTTAAGACAGGAAAGAAGTAGGGACCCAGAGAGATGATCTCAGCAATTGAGGCCACTTTCTCCCAAAGTGTTTGCCCACTCTCCAGTGAACATGGCTGAAAGGTCAGAGACCATGAACAGGCTGACAGCCTCAGAGACAGGAAAGGACAGAAATTGAAGACAAGTCCCTGCCAAAGAAAGGGCACTTGAGATTAATTTTGAGTGGTAGACACTCAAGATCTAACAGATGAGATTTATAACACTACAAGGTAAGACAGGAAGCTGCTGTCAATGGGACACCTGAGTGGCTCAGCGGTATAGCACCTGCCTTTGGCCCAGGGCATGATCCTGGAGTCCTACATCGGGCTCCCTGCATGGAGCCTGCTTCTGTCTCTCCTGTCTCTTTCATGAATAAATAAAATCTTTGTAAAAAAAAAAAAAAAAAGGGTGGGGGCAGCCCCGGTGGTGTAACGGTTTAGCACCGCCTGCAGCCCAGGGTGTGATCCTGGAGACCCTGGATCGAGTCCCACGTCGTGCTCTCTGCATGGAGCCTGCTTCTCCCTCTGCCTGTGTCTCTGCCTCTCTCTATCTGCATCTGTATGAATAAATAAATAAAATCTGAAAAAAAAAAAAAGGAAGTGCTATCAAATAGAAACTTACCATCTGTGTTTTGGAGGAAACATGATTTTCTAAGACGGTTGTATAGGACTGGACTGTATCACTTACTTCAAGCCTAGAAAATAAGTATATATCATCTGTATTCAAAAGTTAAGTATGTAACAAACGTTTTATGCAGCCAATGGAGCACCACATAAAAACAAGGTACAATGTTAAAAAAAAAAAAAAAACTACTTTTAACTAATGGTCATGAAAGATTTACTTATTTGAGCGAGAGCTAAACCGCTGAGCCACTCAGGTGTCCCATTGACAGAGTAAAATCATTAAATCATATACGTTCAAAAACCAAAGAATAACTTGAAAGTAGCAATGATATTAGAATATCAGGCTCCCTGCTCAGTGCCTCTTTCTCTTTCTCTCCTCCTGTGATAGCTCTCATTCTCTATCAGATAAGTAAATTAAAAATCATAAAAAAAAAAAGTAGAATACCATGGGCCTAGGGTGACAGTAAGCCTGAAATGCAATCTTCAGAAAAAGAAACAGTTAGTGTGGTGAATTATAGGAAAAATAATTGCAGATTAAATGTAAAAAAAAAAAAGTACAAAATGCATTTGATAGAATTCCACATTCATTCATGTGAAAAGAAATTTTTAAAATGAGAAAGGAATTTCCCTAGTCTGATTGAGGATTATCCCCAAAAAATCTTCCTAGAAGCATCATCATGTTAGAAATAATACTTTGAGGATCTTCCATTATAGTTAGAAAGCAACCAAACAGTAATTGCTCTTTCTTATGACCCCATGTCCTGTTGGAGGTCTGAGCACGTGTTAGAAATCTTGCCCTGCTGCCTGTACATCAGACAGTTTCCATAACTCCTGAGCTTATTTGCGTAGGGGTAAAATGCACACATAAGGGGAGGGGCAGAGAGTGAATCTTAAGCATACTCTCCACTGAGCACCCAGCTGGATCTGAGCCAAAACCAAGAGTCAGATGCTTAACTGACTGAGCCACCCAAGTACCCTGATAAGTTTGTTCTTAAAACAAAAATAAGTTCAATGTTTGGCTTCCTCAGCATGTATCCCAATAGCCACAAACTATATATCCCCAAAGCCTATTTTACAGTTAATTGGAATAGATTAGGCTTTTTTGTTTACAAACCTCCAGGGTTTTAATACAGTGACCAATTCCTATAATTTAATATAATCTGACTCCACTTTACCTCCGATTTGAAGATCGGTTGTTATAGATCTTAATTTCAGCTCTACTTACATTTTTGCCTCTCTCATAGCTATGCCCATGGTGGGTGTGACTTTCCGTAGACTCTGTACTAAGGATGAGGCCGCTCCATAATTTCTCGTAGGATAGAGTATTAGCCAATGATCTAGTGACTTCACATTGAGTAAGGGTCCACTTCTGGTCTCTCTCGACCAATCTGCAAACTGTGGATGGGAGTCAAACTGGAAGACATAGTATAAGACTTCAATTTTTAAAGAAATACCGACAAAGAGCCTTTCTATTGCAAATTCTTGCTACTTCCTACTGAAACGTTACAATTTTAAACTTTGGTCATAACTGAATTACATACTCTTCCCTTAAGATAGTGGTAAGTAATACTGGGATTCTATCATGGGTTACTCTGGATTGTTTGGATTCTAGCTATTTGACTCTTAAGGATATACTTGGCAGATTGTTTTGCCACGAGAGATGTCCACAACTCCAAACATGGTAAACTATAGAGTTTACTATATGCCAAGGATGTTACATGCTTTCTAACTGAACACCTGCTCGCTCTCCCCTAGAGAAAGGACAAACAGCCCAAGAAGAGAGAGCAGTGAGTTACTGACCTGACTTAGGTCCTCTGCATTATTATTCATTTGGCCCCAAATGACTGCAAGAGTAACTAGAACATGACCATTTTGAAGCTGTCTTACCGCTCTTCTTCCTTGAAAAATTCTTACTTCTTTCAAGATCCTTCCCGAGAAGGACACGAAGTTGGTATCAAATTTCAAATCCCAGAGTTGAAGTTCCCGTTGTACCTCCCTATTTCTGAAAGTTAAAATATTTCCACAGAATAGAACCAAAGGAAATAAGCAAAAATGATGATCCATTTGCAAAATTCTCCTTTAATCTAAGATGCCTTGTTGTTTGTCTTCTGTATTGACATGTTGCAGAGAGAGGGTTTCTAGTACTCTGAAATCATGTCCTCTCTCACATTTGTGCTTAGGGTCTTTCTATTTTGTTCTTCCCCTCCAGACCTCCTCTAACTTTGCATCAATGGAACAAATAGAGTTGTTCCCACAAGAGGTCGTTTTCTTCCAACCTGTTGTTTTTTAGTTGGAGAATCTGAGATATCAAGAGTTCTGCACGGGTCTCATCTTCAGGACACACACACAAAGACACAGAGAGAAGAATAGGACTTACGTTTGTATAGTATTCATCAGTTTCCGTAATTCGTGCTGCCTTCTTTCTGGATCCAACCTCATATGAAGAGCCAAGTCTCTCATCACCCTGTAGTCTTTTCGCATTTTATCTGATAGACCTTTAAAAAGTTAAGAAGATATAGCTAAACAAGCAAGAATAAATATGTATGTGAAGAAGCCTTGATGATTTTATCTGGAAGAGGAAGAGCCAATGGAGAGAACACAGCTCTGGGTCATTATGGAGTACTGTGAGAAGCCTGTACTTCTATATCATAACATCTGGGGCTTGAAAGGGGTGGTCTTCTATGAGGACTGCATAAATCTGAAGTACCTGTCAGGTAGCATAGCTCAGGAACCAGCATTATAGGCTTATGGGGTGTGTCCTGTTGGCTCTTTTTCCATTTGCCTTTGCTGATCAACAGTGGCTGAGTTAGGTCAGTAACCTCTGTATTATACTGCTGCTCAAAAGAGGTGAGAAAGAACACTGGTGTGACTGTCAGCAAAGCCTAGTCAAGTCACCTAAATAGGTACAAAAAAGTCTGGATCACCAACAGAGGCCCAGGGGTGTGCTAGGAAGACTATTTCCCCAAGTTTAAGAACACGTTAAAGATACTCTTAATAGTCTCTTAATTTAGATGTCCCAGGGATGACCTCTTTTTTCCTTGTAAGCACACATGGCCCAGGAGAACAAGACTCTCATAAACATTGTGTTGGGGTCACTGTACCAGCCTTCTTTGACTTGCTATAGGTAAATGCAGGACCAAGCCTTGAATTACATATTTCTCACTATAGTACTGCCTTAAAAAATTAAGGATGTAATTAAGAACTTTGAAGAGGATTCCCACATTAATGGGGGACGACAAACCTGGTCACTCCTTGCAGCTGCAATACTACAGCTATTCCAAACATGCCTCCTGCATCATCGAAACTTTTCCGCCAGGAAAAGGCATTTGCCAAGACATCTATCCAGAAGCTCCTATCCCTAGGCTGCAATTCCTGTACAATAAAGTGCCTTTCCTCTCCCACATAAAGTGATGGTCTGTCATAGATCCTTCCATGCTGACCAGTGAGATCCTCATCAGTCACCAGTTAGCCACATGAATTCTGGTGGGATTGGTTAAGTATCTTGAGAATGTCAAAGGAGTTCCAGAGACAAGAAGACTTCAAATCCAGTGTTCATGGTGCTTTACCTCTGGAGCTGAACTACTACTTTTAATTCTCTGTAGTTATTTGAAAGGCAGCTGGGATTCACCTCCGTTCCCCTGCTTCTAGAGTCTTAAGGCAGGAGCTTGTGCAAGTATATGTATATACATGTGTGCGGAATCATGGCATCATTTTAGGGCCTCAATCACCACTCCCACCACTGAGACTAGCACAGCCTTTGTACAAGCTGTTCTGTCGAGAACTTTGAGAAACACACTATTAATTCTCATGGCTGTCCTGTGATATCCCAGACGGATCTCCTACAACACCAACTTCTGCATCTCCACAGGAATTTCCTTGTCCCACTTTGCATTACTATGAAAGCTTTTCTGCAAGCCAGGATTGTGCTTTCCTTTTAAGGGCTCATCTATGGATTTCAGGATTTTTCTAGATCTCATGACAACACAACTAGATTGCCATCTGTTATTATACTGAGTTCCCACCAGGACATCCCAAGACTACTCAAGTCATTTCAAAGGTCACCTAAACCAATGACTTTTGAAGTAAAATCTGGAGAATGAGCAAGCAAATATCAGCCTGATATCCCTGTCTGCAACTCCATCATAGGCTATGTCAACCCAACAATCCCCAAGCCAGCTCCTCACACAGAATCTCCCATTGCAATAAGTGATGCCAGCCTCCACTCACTTCCTCAGATAAAGCCAGAGACTCCTCTTACCATTACTCACTACATTTGAGCCATCAAAAGTCCTCTTGTCTGCCCCATCCATTCCCTTTCTAATCCAGGTTACCATTATCACTGATCTAAATGGACTTAAGCACCTCCCTACTGGTGTCCCTGCCTCCCTTTTTACCCGCATATTCCCTGTACCCATACATTCCCTGTACATTAGACCCACATCTGTAAAATAAAGTGCCCCATTTCATCTATCTGTATAGTCTCACTTAACGGTAAAATCCAATGTGTGTAGGTGGATAGAACTTTATACAGTGTGGCTCCCACGTCCTCCTCTGACGTCATATCCTGCAACCCTGTACACGTCCCACCCACAACTGGGTTTATTTCTTGACAGGACACTCTAGCCTTGTTTGGGATCTGGATACATCATGCCCATCCTGAAAGTGGTGTAAGAGACAATTCTTCTCACCAATCTGCACACAGCTTGCTCCTTTCTGACAGTCACATGCCAGCTACTCAGAGCTTTCTATGACCAGCAGTCTAAGCCACCAGACATTCTCCATAACACCTCTTGATTATCTGCATAGATTTCCCCCAATACATGCTTTCTTCTTGTCTGCCATCTCTCTTCCTGCTACAAGGATGCAAGTTCCTTAAGAACAGAGAACTCAGTAGTCTTACCAATGTATACCCAAGTTGTATAATGAGCACTCATTACATGCTTTCAGGTTAAACAAGTAAGTACTAAGCGTGGAGCACAAGTGGGGATGATGCCATAATAGCACCATACCCTTGAATGGCTGTGTACTCTCAGTGCTTCCAAGTAGCTAGGTTTTGGATTCCTAATAAAATTTAGAGAAAAAAAAAACCCAGCTTATGCTTTTCTAAGTTCTTTCCGTTTGCTATAAATATCTCTAACTCCTTGAATTCTCTCTTAACTGCCAAAGCTAGAGAACCAACCTCACCACCTAGTGCATCTTTGTTCATGAAGTTTACTTGTTTCTTTGTGAATAAAGATTGAGGAATCCGGGATCCCTGGGTGGCGCAGCGGTTTGGCGCCTGCCTTTGGCCCAGGGCGCGATCCTGGAGACCCGGGATCGAATCCCACATCGGGCTCCCGGTGCATGGAGCCTGCTTCTCCCTCTGCCTATGTCTCTGCCTCTCTCTCTCTCTCTGACTATCATAAATAAATTAAAAAAAAAATAAAAATAAAAAAATAAAAAAAAAAGATTGAGGAATCCATGAGTTATGAGATTTAGCACACAAGTGACATAATTTCTGATAGTAATTTTTCACTTTTTCATTTTGAACCAAGTCCTAGAGAGCTGAAACTTCTACATAGGTGAAGTCCTCATATCTGAAATTTTGCCATATTTTATTTTCAACCCACCAATCCATCAACATGTTTAAAACTATCATAGCCATGTCCAAGACTCATTAAAGAGGTCTTATTGGAGCCATTCTAATTATGTAACATATATACAAGGTACCCAAATACATGGACAAATTCATGTAAGTTATAATACCCTCCAAGAGAAACCCTGTAATATATAGATTTTGACTTATGATCTAACATGTGACTATCAGTTATACATAGGAGACATATTTGATTAAATAAGAAAAAATATTTAGACATACTGAAATAAAAGATTGCATACCTCCCTGTAGTAGTCTACAAAGGTGATTTCAGCACCACCTGATTTCTTAAATTTGGTTCTGGGATTATCCTCCCCATTAATAGCATCCACCCTATAGGTTTTGTTGTTATACCTGTGGAATATTCACAATATATGGTATTATTCCTAATGTATTCATAGCATGGGATCAGGCAAGAATTAATAGGCTTTAAATCCTACAGGTAATTGCAGGATATATCAGCTTTATTATATTCAATATATTCACCGAGTTGTACACTCTTCAACACAACCCAAACACCACAACCACGAGCAGTCACTCCTCATGTCCACTCAACTTCCCCAGTCCTTAGATAACTGCTAGTTTAAAGTCCATCCTATACGTTTGCCTACCTGACCTGTTGCATAGGAATTGAGTCATACGATATGTGACCCTTCCTGACTGCCTTCTCCCACTCAGCATAATGTCTTTCGAGATTCATTCCTGCTATAGCATATACTTGTACTTAATTCCTACTTATTGCCAAATAAAAACATAGCATATCTATAATGGGATATATGTTTCAGCGGATGAACATTCAAGTTGTTTACACTCTTAAGCTATTATGAATAATGCTGTCAGGTCTACAAAATTGGTACATTGGCCATAAGTTTTCATTTTTCTTGGGTACATAACCAGGAATAGAACTGCTGGATCACATGGCCACACTATATTTAGCATGTTGAGGAAGTGCCATACTGTTTTCCAAGGAGATCATACCATTTCACATTTATACCAGCAACGTTTGAGGGTTGGTTCAGATTTTTCACATCCTTGCCAACATTTAGTATCTGCTTTTTTTTTTTTTTTTTTTTTAAATTTTTTATTTATTATTTATGATAGTCACACAGAGAGAGAGAGGCAGAGACATAGGCAGAGGGAGAAACAGGCTCCATGCAGCGGGAGCCCGACGTGGGATTCGATCCCGGGTCTCCAGGATCGCGCCCTGGGCCAAAGGCAGGCGCCAAACCTCTGCGCCACCCAGGGATCCCTAGTATCTGCTTTCTTAATTTTAGCCATCCTAGTGGGTACGAAGTGCTATTTCACTGTGGTTTTACTCTGCATTTCCCTCATGGCTAATAACATTGAGTATATTTTCATGTGATTATGGATCATTTTTATATTTTGTTCAGAGAAATGTTGATTCAGATCCTTTACCCATTTTTTAAAAGTTATCTTTTGACTTGTACCTGTTCTTTACTTAAATAGATGCAAGTTATGAGATTGAGAGAAAACAATTGCAAATCACCTTTCTATCCATTGTTTTTCACTTTTGACTTTGAAGAACAAACGTGTTTAATTTGATGAAGTACAATTTATACTTTTCTTTTGTCATCCCTTCTCTGTTGGTGTCCTATAAGGGTTTTGCTCACCTAAAGAAGATTTACTCCTATAGTTTCTTCAAAGACTTTTAAACTTTTAACACTTACATTGAGGTCTATTTTGAGTTTATCTTGGAGTGAAATTGGAGTTAATTTTGTATATTGTGTCAGGAAGGGCCAGGTGGATACCCAGTGGTCACAGCAATATTTGCTGAAAGAGTATTCCTTCTCTAAACTGTCTTGACACTCTTGTTGAAAAAAAGAAACTGACTATAAACTGACTTTGGGACTCAATTCTATTCCATCAATCTTTTCATCTGTCCTTTTGCCACTGTCTTGATTACTAGCTTTATATGTTTTGAAATTAGGGAGCAAAAGTCCTCAACTTTACTCTTAAGATGATGTTGCTAAACAACTTTCAATCCACACTCAAAGTGTCTGGTTTAAAGGGAGAGCAAAAAACTAACTTCAAGTGGAAATTTGCCCATAGGTTCTATCTAATTAAGCCCTGATTTTTTTTTAACTAGTTAGACACAAAGCAAAAGAAATTTGGAAGGAATATATTCTGTTATGTGCAGGACAGGGTTCCACAAGATGACTGGATCAGCATTAGGAATTAAGAACAGCGAAGTCTACAAATGACACGTATCCCTCTCTCATGCAATAGACCTAGATGAGAAAAGCATGGACTGACTTGGCCATTGCCATGCCAGGTCAGCTTCTGAACTTTAACTACTGAGTGGTTTGAGAACTATGGGAACATCTTCTCGGGGTGGGGGTGGTGATCAAAGTAATGGGATAGGTTTGTTGTTTTTTTTTTTTTTTTAAGCAGACTTACAGTGTAAAAACAATTGACCCGATTAATTCTTTAGAAACTTGCTCAACATCTTCCTTTCTGGTTTGTGGATCACGAAGACCTGTTATTAAATCATAAGCTGTTTGCATTCGGAGCAGTTTATGGTTCACATCAGCACAGAGGGTAATGCTGGTTTCATACTCAAAAATAGAAGTAACGTATCCAGGCCAGATGACCAGCCTGCAAATAGAACACGTTAGATGGGATTATCAAACTCCAAGCTCTGAGTATAGAGCAAGTGTCACAGGGCCCTAAAAAGGCACTTGAGAGTCAAGCCGTTTCATCTCTTATTTTTAATAAGAAATGGTCTTTTGAAGGACCTTTCCAATAGAGATTTACCTGCTGTGCTAGTTATACCTAATTTTTGTTAAACCATTTTATCATCAACCACAGGCTTACACATATATACCTACATATGTATGCATGTGAGAATCTATGGGATTTAGATGTATACATTACAAACATTACATGAAACTATTTTATACCAACTTGTGATCGAAGAACTCAGTGGCCTCTTGCTTGTTATAATAGTTGCGACCAACTTGCTTCAAATTCATCTGCTTCAAAATTCTAAAAATTGAAGAATAAGTTTTGTTGAAATAGTATGAATATTAAGCATTTGGTAATACACATGAGGATACATTAGGGGGAAAAATCTGCCAGCAACTTTGTATTACACATAATAAACAGATGTACCTGGTACAAGTAAATTATATTGTGAGGTAGATATTAAGGTCCATTTATCCTCTGTTTTCCCCTCCTTTCCCTTATATACAACAAACTGTCATGGAAAGACCATTAGGATATCCTCCATTCCCAGAAATGAACCAAAACATCTTTTGCAGATGACGTGCCTCCAATTTGGGATATTTGTCCACCACTGTTACTACAAAATAAAAAACCAGTGCATTTGCTCTAGGGAGAAATATGCATAGGCATGCATACTCGATGTATGCTCCTCCTTCCAGGCAGGTCCAGGCACAGGATATGGGGGTAGGCAGGGAGAATACTGAGGATAGGCCACAGAACTTAAGCATGTCTAGGTGAGGGTCAAGTCCCATTTCATCCCCAAGATCCGTTGCCCTCTCAGGATGAGGAGGTGTCAAGAACATGAAATTCTAGGAGCAAATGTCTATGTTCAATGCCACTGACACATGAACACAGTCATATCTCAAGGAAACTAAAGCTTATAAACACACCTTCTAAAGAGAATGTTGTAATAGCGTAAGCAGTCTGGTGAGTTGGGTGAGAGTTCGCTGATGAATTCAATGGTCAGCTTCACAACCTGGTTTTTCAGTAGGCTGACCAATTCCGTTTTCTGAGATAAAGAAAAAACAAGAGGGTCTAGCAGTCCTTCCGAAGACAATAAGCTCATTATTGAACCACAAATCAATAGGTCACCTGGGTATAAAACACACCAGTGTGACACATGCAGGGACAATACAAGACTTATAAGGCTAAAGTGAGGAGTCAGAATTAAACATTTACAACTACTTTTTTTTAACTTAAATGAGCTCCTGTAGATTATCCATTTGGTAAATAGATGTTTATTGAAAAAATATTAAGTCCTTCTAATGTTTTTGCTGAAAGATAAAAACTATTCAATACTTCATCAGCACTTGACCCATATTTGCCTTTGAAAATGTAAAAACATGTATATATTTTGCTCTCAGATTCATTTTAAGCACTGACATAAAAAAAAGCACTGACATGAGGCAGGAGGGAACATCAGTGATAAGCACACATGGCACGTGGGTGTTACAAATCCCATGGGCAAGAGATCTTCAGGTCTCCTCAAATCGTTGTACAAAAATGGTATTTGATTTAAAACAGTGAAGATGTGAGAGGAAGAGAACAAAGGTCAAGAAAATGTCTAGGGTGACTGGGTGGTTCAATTTGTTAAGCATCTGCCTTTGGCTCAGGTAGTGATCCCAGGTCCTGGGATTGAGCCCCGAGTTGTGCTCCCTGCTCAGTGGGGAGACTGCTTCTCCCTGTTCCTCCGCCCTCTTGCTCATTCTCTCTTGCTCTATCAAGTAAATAAAATTTAAAAAGAAAACATCCAATAACAGTACTTAACCGGCAACAGTAGCTTGTGAGGTAATAATAAAGAGCTCCCATCAAATATATGGCACTCTCCAATAAATGCTTTATGCTGCAAAAGCAATTCTGAACGAACTTTTCCATCCTCGATGTCTGGCATGTAGTCAATGTTGTACTTATATGTGACCTGCTGGGGGCGGGACGTCACTCGGAAATGGTTTGTGAATAGCTTTACAGGTCTACCCAGCGTGCCTGCAAAAATGAATTCACGTGTCAATAATGAAACAAGCAGACTGACTGTACCTAAATAATGTGGACATCCCAATACTGAAAGCCAAAGTTAGGCCAAACAAGGATATTAACCACCAAACACATAAACATTTACATACAGCTGATGTCCAGAGTATGTATCATCCATTTAGAGGAGTCCTCACTCAAGCAGACATTTAGAGAGTTAAAATAGAAGATTAAAATATTTAACAAGAGATCAGAAGAAAGATCTCTAACACAAGGCTTCCAACAGGGGGAGTGGGTGGGGAGCCAGAATAATGTAAATGTTGTAATTATGCTTAGGTTTCTTTTATCTAAAGTCTCAGTGCATTCAAAGAGCTGGGTCATTCTGTCTTAGTGGCTATAAAAGGAAGAGAAAAATGGAGAGTCCATCTAGGACTCTCTAATAGTCTCTGTTTCTGCAAAATCAGGTGCCATTACAACAACGTAAGCAGATTGGGAGGTTACCTCCACTCACAGTGATGGGATGAAGTTTTACACACACTCTTAAACACAAACATGCACAGGTTTCACGTGAACAATTCCCTCAGGCTGGGTCGTTAATGGCCAGCATACCTGTCGTGGACTCTCTAACATGTTCCAAGTACTGTCGGGTATCCACCACATGGTCTCGAAAAATGCCCCCAAAATGCTTTCTCTCCTTCAGTGAGGTTGCCCGCAGTCTAGTCGCCAGCTGGAGTTCCTCTACATGGAAACGGATGTGAAAGCCATGAGTCTTATACAATAAAAAAAGGGAGGAAACATAAAACCACAAAGGACAATATTAAACACCAGCTATTAAGTAAAACTAAGTTGAGGTCGCTGGAGTTAGGAAAGTTAGGACTGTCCAACAATCCAAAGGGTATTTCAGTCATTGGTCACCAGAAAGGGGGAATGGGACCTGGAAACCCCTCTGAACAAGAGCCCACCCCACATCAGTGGCCGGCCTGGCCAGCCCCACATCCATCCCCATGGAATCTGCTTTTGCGCCAGACACTTGTCCGGAGTGCAAGCAGAAACTTTGTCCTTAGCCAGCAGCTTTATAGGCCAATCACTTGGCACCTCACTGCCCTCTCAGGAGCACTGGAAAATGCTGACTGAATAAGCAGTTTATAAAAAAAAAAAGTGCATGAAATTGCCTTTGATACAAAATAACTGAGATGTTCTTTTTAACAGCTACTGGAAAAGGCTCTATTTTTTAATTACATTGAAATATGCGTACAGACTTTACGAGGCACCATTTGGAGGACAAGACAAAGCAGTCTTTCAAATACCCTGAAAGAGGGGATTTATGAAGATGGAGGAGTAGGGTCCTCACCTCACCAGGTCCCCAACTTCCCGACAGAACTTCCAAACCATCCTGAACACCTACGAATGTGACCTGAGATTTAAAGAGAGAACAGCCGGAACTCTACAGAGAGAAAAGTTTTGGCTTCTAACAAGACAAGACAGGAAGGGGGAAAGGGAAAGGGAGAAAGGGAAAGGGGAAAAGGGAGAAAGGGGGAAAGGGGGAAAAGGGGAAAGGGGGAAAGGGGGAAAGGGGGAAAAGGAGAAAGGGGGAAAAGGGGAAAGGAGGAAAGGGGGAAAAGGAAAGGGAAAGGGAAAGGGAAAAGGAAAGGGAAAGGGAAAGGGAAAGGGAAAGGGAAAGGGAAAAGGAAAGGGAAAGGGAAAGGAAGGAAGAAGCCTGGGGCAGGTGGGGGGGTGGGGAGCTGCAGGCCAGAGGAGATGGCTCCAGCCTGGCGGGAAAGCCTGGGCGCCCCTAGAGCCCAGCCCCGGAGAGGAGGGGTGTCGGGCTGAACCCCAGGAGGGGCGGCGGAGTCCCCAGGTTCCTGGGGTCACTAGCAGACGAGGCACGGCCGGGGCAGAGCGCCCCAGGCCCGCGGGCCCAGCTCGGGACAGCGCTGGAGCCGCAGGCGGCGGGGCCTCGGGGAGAAGCAGGGGGGCAGGCGGGGGCTCCGGGCGGGCGGGGCGCTGCACCTGCTGCCTTCGGGCGCCCGCCATGGCCCCGGGAGCGCGGTGCAGGCAGCACAGGCCCCGGAGCCCAGGGCCCGGGGGACACGGCCGAGGTCCTGCCTCCCCCCGGGGCGGGTGGAGGCTTCACAACTGCAGAATTAAGATCTCATCAGGCTGAAGTTAAAAATCAATTAAATGAGGTGCAATCCAAATTGGGGGTCCTAATGGCAAGGCATAAGGTGCTGGAAGAAAGAATGAGCAACACAGAAGACTCCTTGATGGCAAGGAAGGAAGCTGAGGAAAACAGAGAAAAACAATGAAAGGACCACGAGGAAAGGTTAAGGGAAATACATGACAGCTTCAGAAGGAAGAATTACGTATCATTGGGGTTCCAGAGAGCACCCAGAAGGACAGAGGGCCAGAAAGCATATTTAAACAAATCCAAGCTGAGAGCTTCCCTAATTCAGGAGGGGAATAGGCACTCAGACCCAGGAGATAGAGTGGTCCTCCCCCCAAATCAATAAAAACCGTTCAACACCTCAACACTTAATAGTGAAACTTGCAAATTCTATAGAAAAAGAGAAAATCTGTAAAGTAGATAGAGGCAGCAGATTCTTAACGAATATGGGGAGAATTGTTACATTAATAGCAGACCTCTCCTCAGAGACCTGGGAGGCCAGAAAGGGCTGGCGGGATTGATTCAGGGTCCTAGATGAGAAGAACATGCAGGCAAGAAAACTCTATCCAGCAAGGCTCTCATTCAGAATAGAAGGAGAGATAAAGAGCTTCCAAGATAGGCAGAAACTGCAAGAATATGTGACCACCAAACCAGCTCTGCAAGAAATATTAAGGAGTATCATAGGAAAATTAACATGCTTCCAGAAAATTTGTTCAGGTTTAAGTGAGCAGTTGAGATAGAAATGATTTATATATGCTGTGATTTAGTCTATGGGTTTATTTGAAAATTAGTCACCATGCAGTCTGTTTTTATAGTGTATGCATAATGATTGTACTATATAGGAAGGATGACGTGGTGTTACATTATCCCTAATAGGAACAACGCTTTTAACTGTTAAAGAGTAATCTTGCTTTCCTCAGGAGGGGGGAAAAAACCAACTCTACAGAGCTCCAGACATTCTGTACAATCCCTTAGAGGATGGGGCTTCTGCACACACTTTTGGTCAAAGAAGAGACTAAGGGCACATCTTTTGAAAACATTCTAATGAAATGACTCATAAACCCATTCCACCTATAACTGTAATTTAACTCAAATACCAATAACTAGAGCTTGGCTCAGCAGGGATTCCTTAGAGCGAGGCATAAAGCCTTGTGAAGGAAGCTGGGATATGCCACCCCAAAATATATATGTATATATATTTTTGGAAAGAGGAATCCAGAAACAAATCTTAGTGTTAATGTCTTCCCATATATTTACCTTTCCAGTTTGCCGCCCTTGATAGCCTAAAACTGCTTTTCTTTAGGCTATCATTTTTTCTACAAATGTATTATTGTTCTTTGCTGAAGACGCTATAAAGCCGACAGTTTTAAGCTGCTGCTTTGAGTTCCTCTTTATTTTTGATTTCTTCGGTGTGATGTGCACTGCAAACCTTTATAAATTTTTTCTTTTGATGATATCCTCTTGGTAATGAGTCCCCCCGGGGAGAACCTAAGATGGGTAGATGTGGAGTTTAGCCTCCCCCAACACCAGCACTCATTCTAGTTGTATCCTCATTGGAAGAACGCAGGCAAAAATGAACTCTTTGCTTGGTTGGCAATTAGCCTGGGGCTGGCCATCCCAGAGATGCAGCTGCCTACATGAGATTGTGAACTTATTGCGTCAGCTACACTGGTAGACTTTCTCCTAATATACTGAACACTGGAATCCTCAAATAAAAACCCCAAAAGATCCAAGGTCTTTCTTTCATGCAGAAAGGATTCTGTACATCAAGAACCAGGCATGTTGAGGTTTTCAACCTAAGAATCACTTGCTTTACATGGCGGTAACGTGCTTTTTATATGAAGAAATAAGAACCATTTACTTAATATCATATAGCTAGTTTTCTATCAGATTATCTTGTTTCTCACGAAACAGATTTTATACCATCTATATTTAAAGCAGGCTATTGAAAGAACTTCAATCCTATTCATCAATTACTGCTTTTTGGATTGATACTTAGTAGATAGGAATTCTTTCAGAAATTACATATGGCACATAATCCATATGTCACTGTTTTTTGTGAATCTGGGTATCTGGATCTCTCAGACATCCATCTCCAAGTATCTCATAGGCCTGGATTTTCTGTCCTTTTTCTCTCTGCAGCCTATATTCCTGCTTTTACTTACAAAAGATATAAGTATCCCATCCCTGATTCTTATATTTTAATCAGGTAATGATTATTGACTATCAAATATTGTCATCAACAACATAATGTGTTCTATTTGCCCCTTTCCAAAGACAGATCTTAATAAATTACAAGTAAATAACAAGAACACAAGTCTCATTAGTCACAGTGGTGCTTCACAATTAAACACAAGATGTATCATCAATAAAATCCATGTTTTTCCATATTAACTTGAGAGGGATAAATTGTTCATAGTGAAATATGAAAGCAACATATGGGGAAATTGACAGGGCTGCACCGGTTAAACAAAGTTTGTTCAAATAAAAAGATTAAATCATAGATTAATCTGCTTAGAAATATGAAGAGGATACTTAGTATTTACATAGCAAATGATAAAACTGACATAGAGAAAAAGTCATTTGTACAGAAACTTGTAAAGAGCTTGAAAACCTGTTATATACCAAATATTGTTAGGTCGGTCATTTCTGAAATTTTATATTTAAAATTTTTTTGTTATTAGACACAAGTGCATCAAACACAGCTTTGACAAACATTTGTTTAGCAAACAATTAAAATGTATGTGATCCTATAAACAACATCTAGGCCAAGAAAAAGAACATTGCCTTACTCAAGAAACCCTCAAGCAATCACTTTCCATCATTCTGCAAGAACCCTATCATAACTTAGTAATAATTTCCTTATTCTGTTTGTTTTACTATCAGGTGTACATCCCAAAGAATGAAGTTTAGATTTACCTGTTCTTAACTACCCCCCCAAAAATCACATTATATGTATTTCTATGTCTTACATCTTTATCACAATTTATCATAAGATGCAGTTATGTTCTTGAGTGTGGTTGTGGTTAAATTATTGTTATAGGTCTTAATTATAATATTGTAATGATAATACCACACTCTATGCATTCTGTTGTTGAAAAATGTTTGGATATTACTCCCTACTGTCAAACTATTTTGAACAATGCTTTTCTGAAAATTATACATACATTTGGGTACATGCGGATATGAGTTTCTCAGGGGTTAAGATACAGTAGGTCACAGTTTATGTTTATTCCAGTCCTACGTAGATTAAGAATAAAGTGCTTCCCAAAATGTTGGTATTATGACGCTATTTAATTTAAAGATAAATGTTTTATTTTTGCTTCATAAATAAAATTACTATAGGTTTGGGGAAAAAACTTTAAAATACAAACTACAGTTTCTTTGTATATATTTTACTAAAAGTTAATCTAAACTTGTGGAATGATGGATAGTTCTTAGGAATATGTATAGAAAGTTGATCCATAATTGAACATGTTTTTTTTTAAATTAATTTTTATTGGTGTTCAATTTACCAACATACAGAAAAACACCCAGTGCTCATCCCGTCAAGTGTCCACCTCAGTGCCCGTCACCCATTCCCCTCCAACACCCGCCCTCCTCCCCCCTTCCACCACCCCTAGTTCGTTTCCCCGAGTTAGGAGTCTTTATGTTCTGTCTCCCTTCCTGATATTTCCCAACATTTCTTCTCCCTTCCTTTATATTCCCTTTCACTATTATTTATATTCCCCAAATGAATGAGAACATACACTGCTTGTCCTTCTCCGATTGACTTATTTCACTCAGCATAATACCCTCCAGTTCCATCCACGTTGAAGCAAATGGTGGGTATTTGTCGTTTCTAATCGCTGAGTAATATTCCATTGTATACATAAACCACATCTTCTTTATCCATTCATCTTTCGATGGACACCGAGGCTCCTTCCACAGTTTGGCTATTGTGGCCATTGCTGATAGAAACATCGGGGTGCAGGTGTCCCGACGTTTCGTTGCATCTGAATCTTTGGGGTAAATCCCCAACAGTGCAATTGCTGGGTCGTAGGGCAGGTCTATTTTTAACTCTTTGAGGAACCTCCACACAGTTTTCCAGAGTGGCTGCACCAGTTCACATTCCCACCAACAGTGTAAGAGGGTTCCCTTTTCTCCGCATCCTCTCCAACATTTGTTGTTTCCTGCCTTGTTAATTTTCCCCATTCTCACTGGTGTGAGGTGGTATCTCATTGTGGTTTTGATTTGTATTTCCCTGATGGCAAGTGATGCAGAGCATTTTCTCATGTGCATGTTGGCCATGTCCATGTCTTGCTCTGTGAGATTTCTCTTCATGTCTTTTGCCCATTTCATGATTGGATTGTTTGTTTCTTTGGTGTTGAGTTTAATAAGTTCTTTATAGATTTTGGAAACTAGCCCTTTATCTGATATGTCGTTTGCAAATATCCTCTCCCATTCTGTAGGTTGTCTTTTAGTTTTTTTGACTGTATCCTTTGCTGTGCAAAAGCTTCTTATCTTGATGAAGTCCCAATAGTTCATTTTTGCTTTTGTTTCTTTTGCCTTTGTTGATGTATCTTGCAAGAAGTTACTGTGGCCGAGTTCAAAAAGGGTGTTGCCTGTGTTCTCCTCTAGGATTTTGATGGACTCTTGTCTCACATTTAGATCTCTCATCCATTTTGAGTTTATCTTTGTGTATGGTGAAAGAGAGTGGTCCAGTTTCATTCTTCTGCATGTAGATGTCCAATTTTCCCAACTTTTTTCCCAATTTTCCCAATTTTTTTCTGTATGTTGGTAAATTGAACACCATTTATTGAAGAGACTGTCTTTCTTCCAATGGATAGTCTTTCCTCCTTTATCGAATATTAGATGACCATACATTTCAGGGTCCACTTCTGGGTTCTCTATTCTGTTCCATTGATCTATGTGTCTATTTTTGTGCCAGTACCACACTGTCTTGATGACCACAGCTTTGTAGTACAACCTGAAATCTGGCATTGTGATGCCCCCAGCTATGGTTTTCTTTTTTAAAATTCCCCTGGCTATTCGGGGTCTTTTCTGATTCCGCACAATGAACATGGTTTTAATGCCAAAATAAATTAGTAAAGACGTGATCATTTGATTCTTATGTCTTTGTTTTTTATTTGTTTATTTATTTTTTATTGGTGTTCAATTTGCCCACATATAGCATAACACCCAGTGCTCATCCCATCAAGTGTCCCGCTCAGTGCCCGTCACCCAGTCACCCCCACCCCTTGCCCACCTCCCATTCTACCACCCCTTGTTCGTTTCCCAGAGTTAGGAGTCTCTCATGTTCTGTCTCCCTTTCTGATATTTCCCACTCATGTTTATGATTCTTATGTCTTTGAAATGTACTGTACTTACCCCAGAAATTTCTTTCCGAAAAGATATAATAAATTATTTAAAGCATTTAAAATTTTTTCTCTGTGCATTTCCAAATGGGCTTAACTAGGAAATTATTCAACTTTTTCAGAATAGCTGACATGATTAGCTCTATATGATTTCTGATCACTTAAAGTTTGGTAATTTAAGGATAATTTATAATTCTCTAGAAATCCACAAGTTTCTTTAAATTCAGATGTTCACTTATATTTTTATCACAAAATTCCTTCATCTCCCAGGGAACTACCAATCAAAGATAGAGTCAAGGATATATTTTAATGTAATTATAAAACTAAAGGTTCTAGTTTTACAACTCTAACAATATTTATCAAGCGAAGTGAAATAGAATAGTCAATAAATTAGTCTACTAGAATTATTTTAGATTGACAGATGATTTAATTTGGTATCATATCTCAATCATTTACATATGCACGCATGTGTACATGTATATATCAAAGAATTAAGTCACAGTTCAGTGTTTTGATTTTATCTTCATGAGAGAGCTATAGACTATACTCTTGAACATCTACTTAACTTGAACAATCTACTTAAATAAACTGACTCCTCTAATTATTTACAGTATACAACAGTATTGTCCCCTCTATGTTCCTTTTATGTAAAATCTATGTCTAATCACTGTGCATAAAAGAAAATGTATGGTACAGAATTTGATGACAGTGAAAAATAAGAAGTTTAAAATGATCCCTCCTGTCTAGACACCATTTGAATCGTAGGCACTTGTTGTGATACCATGTCACTGTCTTGTCAGCAGGCACAAATGTCTGATACCAACTGTCATTTCATTGGAAAATAATATCCCTTTAAAATTTTTCAATCAAGAACTTGCTGAAATTTTATTTTATTTTTATGTTTATTTTTTTTTAGAACTTGCTGAAATTTTAGGGGAAAACATCAGAACATGGTTCTTCCTTTAAGTACCAATCAATTTTCAGAATAACTCCAAATTTCTTAAAATTGTGTCTGCTTTTATTTAACATATAACTTTACTTTTATAAATCTTTCTTCTCTTACATATGACTCCCCAAGAATTACATCTTTAGTCTTCTGCTTTTTGAATATAATATATAGTAATTCCCAATGAATCACTTATTTCTCTACTTTCAATTTTATACTTAAAAAATAATTGGGAAATTTAATATAAAAATAAGCTCCTTTCTAAGGCCATGTTTGCCTGTTTTGACACCTTGCTATATGTTTCATCAATTCCTTAAACTCAACATGTGGAATTGGACTAGAACTTCAACCTTGGTTAGGAGGAAATAACAAAAACAAAACAAAACAAAACAAAACAAAAAAACCTCTTCTGTGTTAAACAATTAGACAGCAGACAAAACATAAGTAACATTTTTCAAATACTGGACAACAAGCAACATAGGACTATGACCCCTGGCATAAGTGAACCACAAAAAAGATGAGCCCTTCAATTGTACCAAACAACAAAGGAGGGTTAGCTGTAATGGAATCAAGCCATCTTGCCAAGTTGCAGAGATAGAGACCAAATTTTGGGAGCAGTCAAGAAAACTAGATTTGACAGGTCAGAATAAGAGAGCGGAGTGGGTAGTTGCAGAGACACACAACTCTGTAAAACCTCAAAGAATCTCCCAATTCTGTCACTGAGTATTGCTCTGTACATTTCATGAGAAGAAAATACCAGAAGCCTTGGAAAGAGCTACAGGAAAGGAGTAGAAAAGTTCCTGGAGCTCTCACAGGGCTGAGGATAACTCATGTGTCCACTTGCCAGTGTGGAAAGATCTAGTGATCCACAGGGCATTAAGTAGAGTCCTCAGGATACTGCCTTAGTTTTGAAGCTAAATTAAGTATAAAAATTTCCCAAGACTTTTCTTACCAAGCTTAAAAACAAAGGACTTGGTATATTAACAGAGCATACATTCATGTAATTGGATTGCTAGAAAATGAAGGACACAGAGTAAGAACAAAATATTTGAATAACAAATAGCCAGAATTTTCCCAAGTTGCTAAAAAGTATATACACACAGATTCAGGAAAAATAAGAGTCCAAAGTAGTATAAAAAAGTAAAGCAGGCTACGGAGCCTGGCTGGCTCAGTCAGTGGAGCGAGGGACTCCTGACCTCAGGGTTGTAAATTCAAGTGAAATATTTGTAACACATATATGTGATAAAGGACATGTAAGTTGAATATCTAAATAATCTTACTACTCCTTAGTATGAAACCAAGTAACTTAATTAAAATGGGGTTTTGATTTTATCATACATTTCACCATAGAAGATAAACGAACGGAAAATACACAGGAAAGGACGCTCAACATCATTAGTCATTAGGAAAACACAAACCAGATCACATATGATAGCACTACATGCTCAGCAGAATGGCTGAAATTAATAAAACCAATAATACTAAGTTTTGTTGAAGATGAGGGACAAAATGATTGTAAGAAATGAAATGTGCCACTGCACTTTGGAGAGTGGTTTGGCAGTTTCTCAGAAAGTTAAACTTGACTTTCCTAATGATCCAGCAATTTCTCTTATAGGCACTTACCCAACAAAAATGAAAATATATGTTTACACAAAGAACTATATTTGAATATTTAACACAGCTTTATAAATAATAGCCAAAACCTGGGCATAAAAACAAACATCAGAGAATACTGCTCAAAGGTGAGAGGGAATGTACATTCATACAAAAGGCAGAGGAAATAAGAAGGTAGTAGGGAACATTTGAGTCCACAGACATCACACAGACAAAGACATATGGAGGGGTGAGAGGACGTGGCATTCAGTAAGTACCTATTAGATAATTGGATAAGTTACTGTTTCTCTTGTATTTGAGTCATTTGGTTTGAACATTGAGTCAGAAGATACAGGCAGCTCATGGTAGGATTCAGAATCTGATTTTCTTGTAATATTTATAAGTATTTTGACAGGGTAAGGAAAAATCTTGCACAATTGTTATGATGATTAAGTGTTTAACTGTGAAGACACAACAGTGTCTGGGACAAAGTAACCACTGCATAAATGCATGCTATTGTAATTATTAGGCCAAATAGATTTGTCTTTTAGAAAGATCTCTCATCCCAGAGTGTACAGGACACGTATGAGTGGATGCAGTTACACGCTGGGAAATAGTGGCAAGGCATTTTCAATCATTTACAATGGAGATATTGAAATCCTGAAGCATCTTCTGTCTTGCCTGGACACCTGGAATGTTCATCATTCTCTCCTGCTATGGTAAACTATCAAATCCTATCAATTTTTCTAGATGCATGTGAAAGTTTATATTTTTCAGTGAAGCTCATCTACACCACCATAATTTCAACATCATCTCTCCTTCGTAATATTATTCCATTGACTCGATACTTTTAGTGTTTATAACTCCATCTATTATATATATAATTTACATATTGATGATCTCTATCCAGTGACATAAGACAGTAAAGTAATGATTATGTTATGAATTCTAATGATTATGAACTACAAAGCAATGGCAGGTAAAACTTTTAAAATAATTTTCTTTGAAAAAATTAATTGTATCCACAAAAATATTTAGATTTTCAGTATTTAATTTAAAAAAACCTGCCTTTTTCTCAAAGGAACAGCATTGAATTAGTTATTATAATGGAAAAGAAAAGAGTAGGTGAACTATGGATAACAATCAATCATTTGAACTAAAATAATTAATGATTTTGATATATTTTCATCGATAGAGAACAGAGATTTCAATAGACTGAAGTTTCCTTAAAAAAAAAAAGAAGGGAACCCTGGGTGGCGCAGGGGTTTGGCGCCTGCCTTTGGCCCAGGGAGTGATCCTGGAGACCCAGGATCGAATCCCACGTCGGGCTCCCGGTGCATGGAGCCTGCTTCTCCCTCTGCCTGTGTCTCTGCCTCTCTCTCTCTGTGACTATCATAAATAAATAAAAATTAAAAAAAAAGATGATTTTAGTCAAGTAAGTCAGGTGAGCTATAACTGCTATATAATTCTAGAAAAAAATAATGAATTCAAGATTTTTAATTTTTAAAATGTAGTTTGATTAAACAGCAATTCTGGCACAAATATTTTTGTTATGGTAAAATACACATACAATTTACCATTTTAACCACTTTCAAATGTGAAATTTAGCATTTACTTTACATTCACAATGTGTGAAAACCATCACTTCTATCTAGCTCCAAACATTTCTATCAACCCCGAAAGAAACCAACTATTATCTTCCCATCACTTCGTGCCCAGCCCAGCCCCTGGCAACCACAGATCTTCTTCCTGTCTCTATGTATGTGTCAGGGTGGATTTTTGATATAAATGGAATCATATAATATGTAACTTTTATGACTGGTTTCTTTCCCTCATTATAAAGTTTTCAAGCTTGATCCGTGTTGTAGCATGTGCTAGGACTTCATTATTTCTATGGCTGAATAATATTCTTTGTATGTATTATGTCACATTCTGTTTATCTGTTCCTCAGTTGGTGGATATTTGCATCCTTTCTACCTTTTGGCTATTGTGAATTTTGCTATGAACATCTACATACAATTTTTTGTTTGAGTAATAGTTTTCATTCTTTTGAGCAGATACCTAGGAGTGAAATTGCTGGGTCATATTGCCATTCTCTGTTTAATTTACTAATCATAAATCTTTCTATTAAGATGTATTCTTTGCTGTGTTGATATTATGGCTAGGGAATCTGATAGAGATTATATATATATGTGCAGGTACAACTTCACATACCAATTATTACTGTAACATATAGAGAGATATGTATCACAGATATGTGTATACATGTGTATATACATATATATGTCATATATGATAGGCCTGAAAAGTAATCTATGTTAATAGAAAATGTTTTCCTCATAATATGTATTATTAACTATAATGCTATTGATTAATGACTATATGCCAGATTTTGTATTAAGTACTAAGATTTTGAACATGAATAAGTCACCTTATACATGGTTCTTGCCTTAAAAAAATTAAATCTAAATGAATACAGAAAAAAATACAGGAGAGCTAGGGAGAAACGAAAGGTAAGTCTGGTCCATAATGGGACAGATAAAAATCTTGTATGCGTTTAGAATTGAAAAACAAAATTTATGTGGCCTTTCAATCTGAAGATGCTTATATGAGGGGAGGATCTATTTAATAAGATCATTCTATTGCCAAGTTTCTAAAACATCAAGAGCCAGGGCAAATGAAAGTTGGATGGCTTTGGAAACTAAAATAAACTAGCAAATTGTACTTACTGAACCTGGATCCAAACTGTATTCTGCCAATCTCCTCTGAAGCTGGGAACTGACTTTTCTGTATACTGGTTTCCAACATGGAATCACATTTCAGTTAGGTCCCCACCCAGATGGAAGCACAGATGCAGTAGTGGCTGAAAGATTCTTTTGAAACTAATAAGCTGGATTTCCTTGAGATTCAGGAACACTACATGAAAAGGTTTCCAACTTTGGATTTCTCGCAACTTTGTATCTCTCCTGCTGTTCCCTATGAAACTAGGAGAAGATACTAGAGTAGATTATGTGGTTCAGATCATTTTACCACCCTGGTGAAGTTAAAATCCATAGCAGATGGATTTCAAATAAGCCTTCCACCTCAATACTGCATCTCAGTCTTCCAATCCAGATGTATATATTAGTACTCTTGATGCAATCACTAAAAGAAGTACTTACAGCTGTATAATCAGCTGCAAAATAACTTGGTGTAATTCACATGACTGGTTTATTTATTTATTTTTTAAGATTTTATTTATTCATTAGAGACAGAGACAGAGACAAGAGAGAGAGAGGCGGAGACACAGGCAGAGGGAGAAGCAGGCTCCATGCCAGGAGCCCGACGCAGGACTCGATCCCGGGACTCCAGGACCACGCCCTAGGCCAAGGGCAGGCACTAAACCGCTGAGCCATCCAGGGATCCCCACATGACTGGTTTATGACCAGCAACATCTCTGTCAAAATGACCATTGTGTGACTATTTAAATATTTTGGTTTTACTAGATTCTTCCCCTCAGGTGTTTAATAACTATAAAACAAGAATGAAGAGTTGGGTAAAATGGTGAAAAACTTCAAAGAGGTGGCCAGCATCCCTGACTTGGTTTATGTATACAAATTCTGACATGGGGGAACCCTGGGTGGCGCAGTGGTTTAGCGCCTTCCTTAGACCCAGGGCGCAATCCTGGAGACCCAGGATCGAATCCCACGTCGGGCTCCCGGTGCATGGAGCCTGCTTCTCCCTCTGCCTATGTCTCTGCCTCTCTCTCTCTCTGTGTGTGACTATCATAAATAAATAAAAATTAAAAAAAATTAAAAAAAAACAAATTCTGACATGGGCATATAATAAATAAGTAGCATCTATAAGCATTTTGTATACAGATAGAGAATGTTGCTATTACCTGTTTATATTTTTTCTTTCTCTTGATTGAATGAAAGTTACTTAAGGAGAGTTTGTTTTTTTTTCTTTTTTCTTTTTTTATCCCAAACCCCACAAAAGTCCAACCTACTGGTGATAGATAAATGATCAATTAAGAATGAGTGAATTCAGATGAAAATTCTAGGTATCTTAATGGTTTCTAGTGATGACTTTCAGGTTCATGTATCTAAACTCTTCTTTCCATTTTCAGACAACATGCTATTTATAATGGGCTTATTCATACTACATTGATATTAATCTTTTACCAGAATGATTTAATCATTAATGATTAAAAATGATTTTTTTGTATAAAACATTTAATGTTAACCTACAACACAATGGGAACTTTTATGAAAAAAATTTAAAGTACACTAGATTTCTTCAGTAAATTATCACGTAAACTATTCAGGCGCAGTACCAAGTTGGGACACTGTATCTTTTGTGGAGGGATTTCCTGTTTGCTGCATTCCTCACAAGTCCTAAAAAAAAAAAAAAAAAAAAAGGAAACAGTTGCAAAGTGGAGCTCCTTGTTCAAGCACCAGGTAATACTCCCCTGATTTTGCATTCTGGGGGTTATCACTCTTTCCTCCCACAGTCATTTTCTGAAACTCTTTCCTTGGCCTTGGCACCATTAGCAATTTTCATAATGACTGCTCAGCTGAAGATTCTAGGTTCCTTATTATTTTTTAAGAGATATTCTCTGATCATTTTTTATCCAAACATCACAGTGGAGGCAAGCAAGGACAAAAGAAGTATTTGCTGCAGGAAATTCTGCAGAAGTGGAAGAAAAGACCAGAAATGCCCCACTAACTGCAGAAATTCAACGGACTCCAACTGGGTGTCTTTGCTTGGTCATTTCCCATGTCATTCAGTTGAATTTACAACGTCAGTTTTGGGATGCAGAAGAGAACTTGAAACAAGTGTTTTTTTTTTTTTTTTAGGCTGATGGCTTGCTGTTTGATAAACAGCTGAAACAACCCGGAGGTGATCTGGAAATGAGCGAATCCTTGCAGATCATCGGCTTCTCAGTATTTTCTCCCTTGCAGGTCCCATGGAGTTCCGAGGTCCTTGGGAGTAACAGATTGTACTGGCTTTAAGTGACAAAATGTGCATCCTTCCTGGAGGAGGAAGGGAGATGACACCTATGCAGCAGCCCTACGGTAAGGAGACAGGAATGGGGTCTGAGCAAAGCAGGCTTGTTTCCACATGGACTAGGAAGGAACATGTGCTTCAGATAAAACTTCCTGAAACCTAAAGTAAATGGGTAGGCCATCCCAAGAACCGTACCGACATACACTTTTTCTTAACAGTCTGGCATCTGACCTCCTTCCCTGAACAAGTATTGAAAGGCCAAGAGACATAACGTGCACGTTGTAGAATAAGATGCAGACTGAATTAAGGAAAAAGTTTTACAACTTCCCAAAGATGTGTGGGCAAAACACCCAAAACAATACCCAACCTAGAGGAGGCCCTTAATATCCTGCCCTTCTGTGTACTGCCGGGGAAATAGCTATGAGTTTGACAGGGAGGGAGACTCAAAGTTATGTGGGAAAATTCCTCTTTGCATGGTTGTAAGCATGAAGCAGACTTCACATAAGGCTGAATAGAGAACATGCTTTATCCTGGTATCCATTCCAGTTACCTTTCATGCCAATAGACAGTGACTTCCCACTCATCCGGCCTTGAGGCAGCAGTAAACAAAATGGAATAATAGGCAGTGAGGAGCAGAATTAAATTAAATTTTCCTAGAGATGGTGTTTTAGACATCTGTGCCAAGACCACTGGGTAATTCCCGGGCTCCCTAGGTGGTGCCTTGTGAGGTTCCTTATTCTGTCCCTTACCCATGTTTACCCCAACCACTGTGGGATGCAGAGGAGAAGCCACGTACATCACTGCTACCTAAAAGAGAAAGAGTTGCCCTTAGATTTTAGGGAAGCAAGAGAGAAAGCCTTTGGAGACTGCAAATCTACCACGTTATGTTTTATCTTGATATGAAGCCTGGCCTCAAAGCATGCTAGGCTCCAGTTACTTCAGTAGGTTGCTGTGTTACAAGTCTGCACCAGTCTAGCTATAGAACACTTTGGAATATTTGCCAGCTCATGCTGACATCTGTTAATAATACATGGCATGACCCATGTACCCATTACCATAAACTCAACCAAAGAAGGGACATCCATCCAGAGGTTAAAAAACCCCTATTACCTCAAAACAGCAATAGAGGGAGAGGATTAAAACCTGCCTCCAGCAGGTGGCTATATCAGAAACTAACTGTACCTTCCAGCAGTTTACACACACCTGGAGTTCTGTCTTGGCTCCCTTCAAGGTTTCTAGTTCTATCCTTGAACCACCACCACCACCACCACCACCCACTTCTCCCACTGATACAGGCAGGGCACCATCATGGGGTTCTGCTGGTTCTACCATTGACCCTGCTAGTCCTTTGATAAGGCACCAAGATTGGCAATTCAGGAACACTCGGGGCTGGGCAGGAAGAGCACGTACACATCAGAAGAGGAATGAAGAGCTGCTATCCTTTGGTTCAGATTGCATAGTAACCATCTAGTACAGATTCCAAGGGACAACTGCAGTTAATGAGTATACACAGAGTTCACACTGCATATATGGGGATATCTGTACAGAGACTTTGTGGGGCAATGAACTCCAGATTTCTCCCAATACTCCAAGCGAGGCGCATAGATGGTAAGAAAGGACAGCAAGAGTTGGACAAAAAAGAACAACCTCTCTAGGAATGTGAGAGGGACAATGGCAAAAATAAGCACAAACCAGCCCAGGTCACCTTTATTACACTCTTGTGGGCTAAGGAGCCCAGAGCATGAATTCATGGGCTTAAGAATTGGCTCTTTATCAAATAAAGTTAAAAAAAAAAACCCAGCTATGTTGTGGGACTCAGGAAATTTAACAAAACCCCCTACCCCTGGACAAGCAGAGCAGGACTGACTATTTTGGGCTGCACCCACCTTGTGCTGACCTGCTTATTACTTAGGGGCACAACATTGTCAGTCTCATTCCTTTGGTCATTACAAAGCAACAAAAAACATTTAGAAGTTATTCATAAAATGTGGGAAGTTCAAGGAACATCTCTCTTCTGTGCCTCTTCTCTGGTGGTGGGAGAAGCAAGTCGTCAGGAGATGCTGCAGTAGTAGCTGGTTGATAGATGTTTTTTTCCACTTTTATTTTTCATAAAAGCAAGGATGAATGAGAACTAGTGGGAATGTCCCCTTCCCCAGTTGGGACAATGACTGGGTCGAAGTCCTTCGACCTTTCTTTGGAAGGTGTGTGGTGCAGAGGCAGTAGGGAAGGGTGGGCTTGCCAGTGGGAACGTTCACTGCTGACCTTCGCACACACACACACAGGTGGTGACTCTTTTGGGCTGCATGGTTTCTGATCCTCCCTTAGGATACAGCAATCTTAAAAAAAAATATTGTATTATAATAATAATATGAATTTCTCTCTCGGTTTTTGTTTGTTTGTTTGTTTCTCCATTTCTTTTAGGGATTAGGAGGGGAGAGGGAAGAAAAATGTCATTCATCTTTCAGGTCCTGAACAGAGAACTTCTGTGTGGCTAAGTCTGGCCTCCTGAAGTGTGGGGGTGTTGGGCCACTCCTCTGAAGGGATGCAAGGCAGCACCCGCCGGGGAAAGTTGGCTTCAATCTGAAACTTTTCAGGGCTTTCTTTCAAGGAGAAGAAGTAGTCATGGATTACTGTTAGAGACTGCGAAAAGTGGAATCATCTCTCTACTCGAGAATCATTGGCTAATTTGAAAATGATCTTGACACTTTCAGGGTCATCAGGGGAAGGCTCTGGGGGCAGATACTCCAGCTTCCCCTCCTTTTCCTCTTGTAGATTCCGCGCACCTCTCTCCTCTGCCAACTTTTGCTGTTGCACCTCCTCCTCCTCCTTGCGCCCCTTCAGCTCTGGCTCCTCCCGTGTCTTCCTTTCCTTCTCCTGGTCAGCCCTGAGAGAGGCCAGATAGGCCTCGTCTTTCTGTTGTCGCAGGACCTGGGTCTGATTTCGTTCTTCCCTTTCAAGGCGTTCTGACACGAGGTAAGTCTGGTTTGCATCCATGATACATGTCAGCTGGTTAATAAGGTCATCGGGTCCCACTGCAGTCGTTCTCTGATCCTTCAGCATAATCAAGGCCAGGAATGGATAGGTGTTCCCTCCTAAACCCTGCAAGACCCTATATCCCTCAGGTTTATTTGCGGAGCATGCCCAGCGAAGCATCCTAGTGTTTATTAGGGAAATAACTTCAGGGCCCAGAGTGTGTTGCAACAGAACTCATCGGAGTCCTGGGGATCATCTCCATGAAGACAAACCAAAAGCAACCAAAGCTCCCGCTTGGCATCGTTAAGTGCCTGGCTGTACGTTCCCTGGTGGAAGGCAGGGTGTGCCCTCCCATATTTCTCTTCAAAAGAGAGCATAAATGAAACAATGTCCCCAACGGGGTCAGTGACCCAGCTGCGAGGGGCAAACCTAAATATATCAAGTATTGTGTAGGTAAATCGGAATGGAAGCATTATTAAGTAATAACCCCATCCAGGCAGCCCCCTTGGCTGTGGTCTTGCAATAGCCTAACTGTAGAGCCTGTGCTCAACTGTATTAACTTGCAGGGGTCAGGATGGAGGTGGGTTGAAAACATCTGGCACACCCTCTTGTTCATTCAATCGGTCCTGTACAGCAGCCTCTATGTCCCAGTAATGCTGTTCCAAGGGATGGCAGCATTGATCCATAGTTGCTATGCCAGTTAGATCCTGAAACTGCAGCAGTTTCTCTGTCTGCTCCTGGGTTATATCCGGCTCCTCAGGCGCTGCCATTTGGCCGCCGCCTCTACGCTTCTTAAAGGAATGATTTGATTACCTCTTATTGTAACATAATTTCCTGTTTTGATTTTCATACTCTGGGTGTTTTGTTTTGTTTTGCCTGTTTAAAAATTTTCCTCTAATTAAGTTGCTGATTTTAAAAATACATTACTCAAGGTTGCTTTTTCTTTGAACAGAATGAATAACAGTGCAGAATGACCACATTTAAAAAAAAATTACGCTTGAAACAGTACTTAATTCCATGTTATTTGCCATATTCAATTCGGTTTTCTTTTGTTGCTTAGCCCTATAAGACTACCTTTATATAAATAATATTTCCTTTCGAGCACTAGCCATATGAATTAACAAATGTCATACCTGAACTCTGACTGAATCATATTAATTTTGTCTTAATAATTATGTAAAAAATAATTATGTATATGTGCATACTTTTTTGTGGGGAAGGAGTGTAGAATAAAAGAAAGAATGAAAACAGATCCAGAATATTTTTTCATTAATGTATCTTGAAAAAATTAAAATGTACTTGTCCATACAAGTACATCTTTATTAAGATGAAACTTTGTTCATAATAAATAATTCTGCTATAAAACGTCTTAAATCCATAAGCTTTGTCAAAATGGTAAAATTGCTGAATAAACTGGCAACATAACTGGAAAGAAAACACAGACCTATGCACACAAACACACATTAAATAAGTAGCCATGAAGTCACAGTTTGACCCAGTGAAGAATTTAAAACTAGAAGCAAAAGGTAGTCCTTTTATAAATTGCTGATCTCCTCATACACCTTGTTGCTACGTTAGTTGTTTTGCTTAGGAAAGAGGATCATTCTGACAGCTACAGTTTGTGTTTCTCTATAAAATTGGAGTTGAAATATTATAAGATATTCTTATGATCTGTTTGATATTTTTAAGAGTATTATTTATACAATATTGAAATAATGAGGAGACATCTAGTCACATGTTTTTTATTTACCAAAATTGGGCATCTTCTATTACCTCCATGGTGGCATCCAAGCCATTTCCCAGTTGGCTTTGTTTAGAGAGGTAAAATTAACTCATTCTCTCACCATCAAATGCCTAAAAGCCCAACTGGGAAATAGAGAGTAAGTAAGACCAAGAGAGATGATATTTATTGTCAAAAGGGATAACAGCTTAATAACTTAGTTATGACTTCTATAATAAATAAGTTTGTATTACATAGATATCACATATGTAATATTTAAATATTACAAACATGTTACTTATATAATGTATAAATATATAGTTACTCATATATATTAGTATATGTATCAATTGTATATAGATAGCATTGCTATTTCTTATATATATACCTACACACACAGAAGTATATATTGCATATGCCCTGTTTGTGTGTGTGTGTGTGTGTGTGTGAGTTAGGAAAATGTTAAAACAAGATCTCAATTAGAAATTCAGGTCCTAAAGACCATTCTAAGACATTATACTTTATTTGCTATGTGAGTTGTGTCTTGGAGCAATACTTCTGAAAGTTTGTTGCTTAAAGGAAGCATTGTGCTATACATTCCTACCTTAATGCCAGTTAATAAGTGAGGTAGGGGAAAGCGTCCATGAAGCTCCCTGGAACCTATTTGCTATACTACTCTAGGAACACTTTTAGTTATCTAAGCCCTCCTTATTGTTGTTATTTTTGACTTCATATATCTAGGGATCAATATATACGAAGTCATCTTTAACATCTGAGTACAACTCTGTTCCCATTATTCACTCACAGTCCTAAACACGGGATTTGGCGATTTAGCAGGTATTCCTTGAGTGCCTACTGTTGGTCTAGGTACTGAGTGAGCTATGGCTGGAAATACAATGAAGAGATTCCCATACTCATGAACTTAATAGTTTAAGGTAGACAAGGAAATGATCATATAAAATGCAAAATATAAGTGGCAGCATCTATAAATATAGAAAGCAGGTATTTCCTTAACTTTGAATGGCCAATCTGCATATATATGCAGCCCTCTGGACTGAGACCTGCAGTGCTCTGGAATTCAGCCAAGCCCAGAAATGATTTATTCTGGAAATTTGCTCACAGAGATGGGACTCAAAACATGTGGCTGATTCATTTTTGAAAACTTTTATTGAAGATGTAGAGACTTTTTACCTTTATTTACTTTTAGGTAGAAGTCAAATATTTCTGAGGGCTGTGGATTACTGCAAACTGAGTTTTAAACTATCCAATGGTGTTAAACTTGATCAGATGCTCTGAAAAGATAGCATGAAGTTTTTTTTTTTTTTTTTTAGATAGCATGAAGTTAAAAGTAAATTGAAAGACTGTAAACCTATTACTGTTTTCAATTTGAATGTTAGTTTGTGATTTGAAATTAGTGTGGAAGAAAAAAACAAATATCCAGTGATTAAAACTCAGAGCAGCATTGCTAAAACATTGCTCCAGAGGGGAGGGCTATGAAAATCCTATACAAATACATTCAAGAAGAGGTTTAGTTTTAAAAGGCAACAAAGGCAGTAAAATCTGTATTTTTCCATTCACAGTGTAAACTCTTTTAAATGCTCTTTAGCTACTTGCTTATCATATCTACCAGAGTTTAATGTAGAGAAACATGCTGAGTAGAAAAGTGAGCCCACATGAAGGAGCCTGGAAATGTTATAGAGCAAAGCTTTTTCAAAAAGTATTTATTTTCTATATGGCCAACAGCAGAAAGGCATGGGACACTATGGTGTACAGAGAGTTAAACTGTGTGCGTGTCTGGGGGTGGGGTGGCAAATGTAAGAAGAAATACTAATTCTGAGCCCTCAAAAACCTTTCCACTTTTCTGATAGCAAACTCTATTTGAATATGCATGTTCAGCCTCTCCTAAGAGAAATCTTGTTCCTAGCCAAGAAAGGTAATGTCATATCAATCTAAACATTCAGCTATACATTGAATGTGCTGATCTGGTCATTAGGAACAAGGATACTGGTTACACATGCACTATTTCTGTTACCTGTTTCCTAAGAGATATCAAGATAATTGCTTTTTGTGCTTCAGTAATATTCTATGCATAATATTTCACTTGCTGCATTATTTTATAAGTATCTACCTCTGTATATATCTCTCTGCTTGAGGACGGGTACTCTTAATTGTCTTTCTGTTTGCAACACCTAACTCAGTGCTTGGCAGAAGGTTGGCACATGGTGTTTAATTCAAGGAATGACTATGTTTTTTGGCAGGCCAACTTCCTCTATAACTCACCAAGTACGGTTTTCTTTCTTTAAAGACTTTCTAAATAGAATGTATAAGTTAAAGGGCAAGAATTAATTATTAACAATTTGCCTAAGAAATTAAGTCTCTAGATGGCATAAATCATATGCTATCAGTAACATTCATGCTTCTGTTGAAAACCTATCAACCCTTCTACAATTTCAACTTACAATCTAAAATGTGAAAATATTCAGCTGGAGATGATCAAACCCACTGGGCTGGACAGAGCAATAGGTCAGCACCTTTGCCCACATCCACAGCCTGGAGGTGTTAGAAGGTAAGCAGCGCCTTCATCATTCTGGCAATCTATTTTAGTCTAAGTCTACATCAAAAGCCTGTCAGGGCTCAGTGCTGATAACAAAGCACTATCGCTTTTCAAAGTGACAGAGCATAGTGACATATCAACACTAGGACTTAAATGAAAAACCCCTTCTAATTTAATGGGGAATCTGCTGAAGCTGTATTCAGCCCAGAATCCTGGTTTTCAATTAAAACTTTTTCAGGGGATCCCTGGGTGGCTCAGCAGTTTGGTGCCTGCCTTTTGCCCAGGGCGTGATCCTGGAATTCCGGGATCGGGTCCCGCATTGGGCTCCCGGCATGGAGCCTGCTTCTCCCTCTGCCTGTGTCTCTGCACGCCCCCGCCCCCATGTGTATCATGAATAAATAAATAAATCTTAAAAAAAAAAACTTTTTCATAGCAAGAGAAAAGTTTGGCATATCCTTTCCTTTTTTGAGGCAGTTATGGAATTGTGTGGAGAAGACAGTAGTATGGTGTAGAGATGGCCCGGTACTAGCTAAGTACGTATGAGCCCTTCTCATCCACTAATTGCAGTTCCAACAGTATAACAAAAGTCTTACCTAAAACTCATACTGCTGAAAAGATCCTTTCTCTCAACACAACTTTTCTTCAATGAATGTTTTTTTCTGACACAGAGCATAAGAAGACAAAGGGGAACAATATATCAATTACTTACTACCTGCTTGTGCCAAGTACTATCAGTATAGGGAGGGGAAGGGGCTCTCACCTATGTTATTTCATGTAAATATTACCTATGCTATTTCATTCCTACTAAGGTATAGAATGTAGATGTCTATTTTCATGTTTTGTTCATACAGAAAAAGAAGCACATGAGTAATTAAGCAGCTTCTGTATGGTCACACACCCATTAAGGGGTAGAGTTGCAATATGCCCACCTAGTCTTTTATATTAGCTACAATATTGCTAAAATTTAAATGTGGAGAACTATGGATAACATCAACGTGCTGACATAATTAAACATTTATTTATTTATTTATTTATTTATTTATTTATTTATTTAATGGTGTTTCTCACTTGCACTTTCCTTTTTAAAAAAAGATTTCATTTACTTATTCGAGAGCGAGAGAGAGGGGCACAGACACAGACAGAGGGAGAAGCAGGCTCCCCGCAGGGAGCCCGATGAGGGACTCGATTCCGGGACCCTGGGTCACGCCCTGAGCTGAAGGCAGACACTCAACCGCCGAGCCACCCAGGCGTCCCTCACTTGCACTTTCCTTAAACGAATTTCTTGAAACATATATCTTAAAACAAGCTTCGTTTTTTGGGTATCTTTTCTTAAAGGTTTTATTTAAATTCCAGTTAGTTTCAGGTGATTAACAATTACATCAAGACCTAAAACCGTAAGAGTTTTAGAAAAAAACAGGGAAAAAATATCCCTGATATTGGTCTTTGCAATGACGCATTATATATGACACCAAAATTATAAGCAATAAAACCAAAAAAAAAGTGAGATAATATCAACTTAAAATACTCTTGCACAACAAAATGAAAAGCAACCCATGGCAAGGAAAACGGTATTTGCAAACAGCACTTAACATCTAAAATATATAAGAAAATTCAACAGCAAAAAACAATCTGATTTAAAATGGGTAAAAGATTTGAATAGACTGTTTTCCCTGAAGAAGATATGCAAATGGCCAATATGTACATGAAAATGTCCTTAACATTACTGATCATCACAAAAGTGCAAATCAAAATCACAGTGAATGTTACCTCATACTTGTCAGAATGGCTATCAGGAAGATAAGTGATAACAAGTGCTGGTGGCAAGGATTTGAAGTTAAGGGAATCCTTGTGCAAGTTGGTTGGGAATGTAATTCAATATGGGTACTATGGAAGGCAATATGGAGGATGGAGGTTCCTCAAAAAATTAAAAATAGAACTCCATATGATCCAGCAACCACCCTATGGTTACATAACCAAAATAAAATAAAATCCCTCTCTGAAAGAGATTTCTGTATTTCCATGTTTATTGAAGCATTATTTACAATAGCTAAGACATGGAAACAACATACTATACATAAACAAATAGATGAATAAAGAAAAAATATATGAATATTATTCAGCCATTAAAAAGGGAAACCTGCTGTTTGGTTTTTTTTCTTTTGTTTCGTTTGTTTATTTTTTTAATTTCTTTTTATTGGAGTTCAATTTGCCAACATATAGCATAACACCCAGTGTTCATCCCATCAAGTGCCCCCCCTCAGGTCCCATCACCCAGTCACCCCAACCCCCACACCCACCTCCCTTTCCACCACCCCTTCTTCGTTTCCCAGAGTTAGCAGTCTCTCATGTTCTCTTGCCCTCTCTGATATTTCCCCACTCATTTTCTCTCCTTTCCCCTTCATGCCCTTTAACTATTTTCATATTCCCCAACTTAATGAGACCATATAATGTTTGTCCTTTTGTGTGTGTGTGTGTGTGTGTGTGTGTGTGTTCCATCCTTGGAACAAAAGGATGATTTATTTATTTATTTTATTTTTTATTGGTGTTAAATTTGCCAACATATAGAACAACACCCAGTGCTCATCCCATCAAGTGCCCCCCTCACTGCCCGTCACCCAGTCACCCCCACCCCTGCCCACCTCCCTTTCTACCACCCTTTGTTCGTTTCCCAGAGTTAGCAGACTCTCATGTTCTGTCCCCTTTCTGATATTTCCCACTCATTTTTTTTCTTTTTCCCTTTATTCCCTTTCACTACTTTTTATATTCCCCAAATGAATGAGACCACATAATGTTTGTCCTTTTCTGATTGACTTATTTCACTCAGCATAATACCCTCCTGGTCCATCCACGTCGAAGCAAATGGTGGGTCTTTGTCGTTTCTCAAGGCTGAGTAATATTCCATAGTATACACAGACCACGGTTTCTTTATCCATTCATCTTTTGATGGACGCCGAAGCTCCTTCCCCAGTTTGGCTATTGTGGACGTTGCTCCCATAAACACTGGGGTGTAGGTGTCCCAGCGTTTCACTGCATCTGTATCTTTGAGGTAAATCCCCAACAGTGCAATTGCTGGGTCGTAGGGCAGGTCTATTTTTAACTCTTTGAGGAAACTCCACACAGTTCTCCAGAGTGGCTGCACCAGTTCACATCCCCACTGACGGAGTAAGAGGGTTCCCCTTTGTCCACATTCTCTCCAACATTTGTTGTTTCCTGTCTTGTGACTTTTCCCCAATTCTCACTGGTGTGAGGTGGTATCTCATTGTGGTTTGGTTTTATATTTCCCTGATGGCCAGTGATGCGGCGCTTGTTGGTCATATCTATGTCTTCCTCTGTATGATTTCTGTTCATGTCTTTTGCCCATTTCATGATTGGATTGTTTCTTTGCTGTTGAGTTTAATAAGCTCTTTATAGACCTCAGATACTAGCCCTTTATCTGAGAGGTCATTTGCAAATAACTTTTCCCATTCTGTAGGTTGTCTTTTACTTTTGTGGACTGTTTCTTTTGCTGTGCAGAAGCTTCTTATCTTGATGAAGTCCCAATAATTCATTTTTGCTTTTGTTTCTCTTGCTTTCGTGGATGTATCTTGCAATAAGTTGCTGTGGCCAAGTTCAAAAATGGTGTTGCCTGTGTTCTCCTCTAGGATTTTGATGGAATCTTGTCTCACATTTAGGTCTTTCATCCATTTTGAGTTCATCTTTGTGTATGGTATCAGAGAATGGTCTAGTTTGATTCTTCTGTATTTGGATGTCCAATTTTCCCAGCACCATTTATTGAAGAGACTGTCTTTTTTCCAGGGAGAGTCTTCCTGCTTTGTCGAATATTAGTTGACCATAAAGTTGAGGGTCCACTTCTGGATTCTCTATTCGGTTCCATTGATCTATGGGTCTGTTTTTGTGCCAGTACCACACTGTCTTGATGACCACAGCTTTGTAGTACAACCTGAAATCTTGCATTGTGATGCCCCCAGCTATGGTTTTCTTTCTTAATATTCCCCTGGCTATTTGGGGTCTTTTCTGATTCCACACAAATCTTAAGATGGTTTGTTCCAACTCTCTGAAGAAAGTCCATGGTATTTTGATAGGGATTGCATGAAATGTGTAAATTGCCCTGGGTAGCATGGACATTTTCACAATATTAATTCTTCCAATCCATGAGCATGGAATATTTTTCCATCTCTTTGTGTCTTCCTCAATTTCTTTCAGAAGTGTTCTATCGTTTTTAGGGTATAGATCCTTTACCTCTTTGGTTAGGTTTATTCCTAGGTATCTTATGCTTTTGGGTGCAGTTGTAAATGGGATTGACTCCTTAATTTCTCTTTCTTCAGTCTCATTGTTAGTGTATAGAAATGCCATTGATTTCTGGGCATTGATTTTGTATCCTGCCACGCTACCAAATTGCTGTATGAGTTCTCGCAATCTTGGGGTGGAGGCTTTTGGGTTTTCTATGTAGAGTATGTCATCGGCGAAGAGGGAGAGTTTGACTTCTTCTTTGCCAATTTGAATGCCTTTAATGTCTTTTTGTTGTCTGATTGCTGAGGCGAGGACTTCCAGTACTATGTTGAATAGCAGTGGTGAGAGTGGACATCCCTGTCTTGTTCCTGATCTTAGGGAAAAGGCTCCCAGTGCTTCCCCATTGAGAATGATATTTGCTGTGGGCTTTTCGTAGATGGCGCTTAAGATGTCGAGGAATGTTCCCCTATCCCTACACTCTGAAGAGTTTTGATCAGGAATGGATGCTGTATTTTGTCAAATGCTTTCTCTGCATCTAATGAGAGGATCATATGGTTCTTGGTTTTTCTCTTGCTGATATGATGAATCACATCGATTGTTTTACAAGTGTTGAACCAGCCTTGTGCGGGACAGCTTCTCATTCTTGTTTTCCGTGACCTCGATAGACAGTTTTGAAGGGATGTGTTGGTCAGCTATTTTGTGTTTTTTTTTTAATTATTTTTTTATTTATCTATGATAGTCACACCCAGAGAGAGAGAGAGAGGCAGAGACAGGCAGAGGGAGAAGCAGGCTCCATGCACCGGGAGCCCGACGTGGGATTCGATCCCGGGTCTCCAGGATCGCGCCCTGGGCCAAAGGCAGGCGCCAAACCGCTGCGCCACCCAGGGATCCCATGGTCAGCTACTTTGTTGCAGGAGCCTCAATTTGGGTGTGTCTGATATTTCTGTCATGAGTAGGCTGGGAATATGGAATTTTGGAAAGACTACCACAGTGGTGAAGTGCTTCTGTGCCTTTCCATCCCATCTCAGTTGGGGGTGCATGAGATTCACACAGCATTACTGCTGACTTTCATCACTGACTTTTGTCACTCAGTTAAAGTTGTGTGTGCCAGTCTGCTGCCCCAAGTCACTGTTTCCCTCTCTCTACACTCTGTTGTTTAGAAGTGTGCTCTAAATCTACCCCACCTTTGGGGTAGGGGGTGGGGAGGATTTTCCTTCACCTCCTGAAGTGAGGAGTCTATTATTAGGAATTCTTTTATTTTTTATTTTTTAAGATTTTATTTATTCATTCATGAGAGATACAGAAACATATGCAGAGGGAGAAGCCAGTTCCCCGTGGGGAGCCTGATGCAGAACTCAATCCCAGGACCCCAGCATCATGACCTGAGCCAAAGGCAGTTATTCAACCACTGAGCCAGGTGCCCCTATCTGGAATTCTATTAAAGCAAAATTAGCCTTTTCTCCCCTATTTGTTCATTTGTTTATATCAATATAAACTTGTGTATATTTATTTCATATTTTGGTTATAGTCCAATGCCGTATTATTAAGAAATCTTTTTGAGTGACAAAAAAAATGAATTAAAGTATCTCCACAATGCTCTGAGGTTGGTACCATTATTATGTCCACTTTACAGGTGAGGAAACTGAATCTTAATGTCAAAACGGCACAGGCCAGATTTGAATCTGTCTGGGTCAGGCAAAAATTGCTCCAGGTTGCTTGCAGGAATTGTCTGCTGGATAACAAACACTTTCCTCTCTCTAGACTTCAGAGGATCCAAACACATCCAGGCCTCCCCTTCTCAATTACCTTCTTCCCTATCCCTTACCCCAATTTGCTCTATTAATTAATTTGTACTTTTATAAAGTTTCTCTTGCCAGAATGTTGAGCAAAAATCACGTCTACCATTTCCACACAGCAGTTATTTCTATCTTCTAAGTTCCCTCCCTGTCTTAACTCCTTGGCATCCATTGTTTTATATTCTATTAGCTCATATGGGCAGAGGACTTGGCAGTTTGTAAAATGCTTTCACACATCATCTGATCCTTGTGATGTCCTTATGAGGTAAGCATCACAACCAATGTGTTTCCCATTCTCTATGGGAGATAGTTGAGGTCAATGAGCCTGAGAAACTTGCCCAGGACCCACTGCTGGGAAGTGGTAAACCCTATAAGGCAGAAGGAACACCATGTAGAATGACTCAAAGGCAAAAACCAGTATGGGACATTTGAGCCAGTGCCCACTGTTCATTATGGAGTATTAATGTGTAACACATTGGTGCCTATTCATATTATTTATTCTTTTTGATTCATTCTTGGTAGGTTTTATGCTTCTAGAAATGTATTCATTTCTTCTAGGTTATCAAATTTGGTGGCATATAATTGTATATGGCAGTTATTTTCTGATCATATGCATTCCTGTAGTGTCAGTTGTAATGGCTCCTTTAGTTTCTAATTTTATTTATTGAAATCTTTTTGTCTTGTTTAGTGTAGCTAAAGGTTTGAGAGTTTTATCTTTCAAAAATACACGTACATTTTAAAGATTTGTTTTGAGAGAGAAAGAGAGAGAGAGAGAGCACACAGGTGGGAGGAGAGAGAATCTCAAGCAGGCTCTGCACTCATGACCTTGAGATCATGACCTGAGCTGAAACCAAGAGTCAAAGGCTTAACTGACTATACTACCCAGGTGCCCTGATATATATATATGTTTATTTATGTATGTAATATGTATGTCCAATGTGGGACTCAAACTCATGACCCCAAGATTAATAGTCATATGCTTTACTGATGGAGCCAGCCAGACACGCCTGTTTTATCTTTTTGAAAAACCAGCTCTTAGTTTCATTGATTGATCATTTTTTATTGTTCTTCTAGTCTCTATTTCTTTTATTTCCAGTAAATACCAGTGCATACCTTACTAGGTATGAATCTTTTTCAGCTTTGTCCAAAGGTTTGACATTACCCGTCCAATTAAGACAATGAGGATAATATATACTACTTAGATAAAACTCAGCGCATCACCTGCATGTTTTGCTATTCATTTTGCCCTCTCTATGACATTATACACACTTTTTACCCCATCATCAGATGCTATGTCCTTTAACCCACTGATTGCAACTTATTTTAAAGTAACTCTTAACTTCTCTCTGATAGATAGCTAAAGTTTTGATGGAGTGACAAGGAGTTGTAAAGCATAAAAAATTTTAGATACAAAATGGCCCTTTTGTATCTAAAGGATAACCTTAGACCCTATAAGCTCTCTTGAACTGTCTATTTCCTGTAGGCTTTGCCCACTACTTATTATTTTTCCAACACTAGCAAAATGACTATTTCATACAAATATTTAAGTGTTTTGTTGAATTAATGGACAATATAAAATGTGTATCGGGGGTCCCTGGGTGGTTCAGTGGTTTAGTGCCGCCTTCAGCCCAGGGCGTGATCCTGGAGACCCGGGATAGAGTCCCAAGTTGGGCTCCCTGCATGGAGCCTGCTTCTCCCTCTGCCTGTGTCTCTGCCTCTCTCTCTCTCTCTTGTGTCTCTCATGAATAAATGAATAAAATCTTTTAAAAAAGTGTATCTAGAACAGGGATAGGAGAAGAAAAGAGAGAAAAAGGCAAACATACTGGGGAAAGTTAGTTGAGAAAATGAATTCTACCAAATGGCTCATTTTTGTTAGGTACCAAGTTGAAAGTACATCCTCTTTCTTAATTCTTACTCTGCCTTGTCTTCACCTTCATCAAATGAAAACAAACAAACAAACAAACAAACAAACAAATAACTAAAGTTGATCTATGTGAAGTTATACAATGCCTTAGGGTTTTTTAGAACATATAAGTATAATGAAATTGGAACCATTAATTGAATCACACAATAATTCTACAGAGAAGAGAAAAAAATGTATTGAAAAGAAGAAACTGGTTCATAAAATAAGATTAAAAAATACATCTTTTAAAAATAAGATTAAAAAATACATCTAATCTTTTAATAAGATTAAAAAAATACATTTGAGTTTCAAGTTTAAAAAAATGCCAACACCAAAGACTGGCATCGAGTGGTAACAGTGGCAGTTTATTAATAATCTGTCATGTAAAGCTGACACAGTATATGCTGAATTCTGCTCTGCTTTACAATGAAATCCCATCCATTTTATTACTACCAGAATTAAATATGTTCTATTGAAAGGCTTTAGTAAGCTTAAATATGATTTAAAGTTCTTTTTCCAATACATTTATTGCTTTCCTAACACCTTATTATCAAGAAGTCAGATCAACAAAAGTCTAATCTTGATTCTCCCACATATCCATGGTATACCAAACAGGGAGCAAGATAAAACACACATGTTTATAGGGGTTGATAGGTTTGCCTTTAGACAAATGGAAAAGTCATAGCAACTAAATTACTTGTTTCTGACACGTTGGGAGCAGGGAGGAGACTGCTGGAAATAATATAGGGTAAGTATTAAATAATAAAGGGTAAGTATTAAAAGTTACACCTGTAGAATTCACAGATGGATAATTTTTTTAATCAGAATCAGGTGTGAGCTATCCAGATAGGAAGAATCTATTTAAAGGTGTAAAAAGGTGATTGTCCATATTCAGACTAAAGGATTTGGAGGAGGTATTTTATAAGTAAACATCAATGAACCAGATTTTCATAAATGGTAATTGAAGTTAAATTCCATTTTTTCTACGTATTGTTCAGTTTGGCTATGCAGGATTATATCACCACCAGTTACCTAACATATTTTACATGACCTCTGTTAGTGTCAGGCTTCCAAAAGTGTGCTATGAGGATCTGAGGGAAGACAGGCTAAAAAGCATATGAGCCAGTCCAATTAGTAGAAAGGTTAAGAGTCATTACACAGTAAAACAACTGGAACAGAGTTCAGGATTTGGCATAGCGATCAGTAAAGAAATAAGTAAAACTCTGTACTATAAATATGTTGAGTTAGAATACTAGTTTTCATCCATCAGATAGTTAAGAGTATTCTTATTACTGAATAGTAAGACCATAATCTCAGATACACTTGTCTTTATTCCATGATTAAAACGTTTTTCAAATGAAACTTGAGAATTTGTGTCTATTTCCAAAATCTCAGAATAGAAATATAAATACAAAAGCTCTGCAAGATTTCCAACTTTAATCTCTTTCATTGAAAATATTAATCATCAAGTAGCAATATTCTAACACCTACTACTAGATAAGAGTGCAGAGAGGAGGATGTGGGGAAAGAGGATACCAGGAAGTAAGTATACTACCCAAGATAAAATTTTGCCATGGATAATAGAAATGAAAAGGTGTGTGTGAGTGTATGTGTGTGTATTTCTCATTTATTGGAGAAAGCATTATATAACGGTACTTGTTAATAAATTTCTACAAAGAAGAGGTTTACAAGTTCAAAAGAAGAATAGAAGAGAAGTAGAACAGCAGAAGCCTCAGTTTTCCCCATTCTAAATTCAGGCAATTGGAAGTGACAATTTTTAAAGTTTCATAATTCTCAGATAGACAATTCCAAGTGAATTTCCATAAACCATAATTGACTCATGATCATTGGCTAAGTAGCTCAACATGTAATTCACCATGTGAATATAAATGGAAACTTTGGTCAAAATAAAAGTGTCTTAAAAAAATAAATAAAAGTATTTTTTGTATAAAATATTCAGAATATCAAGGTGAGCACTTCCTAAGGAGCTGGATTTGTTGGCATTATGTGTGCAAAGTGTTAAAGAGAAAGTACATAACACTGGATTTAGGAAAACCTCTGGGAGCATGACATAATGCACATAATGACTGTACTGTAGCCATCAGCTTCCAGGTGGTGAAGGGTTGTAGTGTGCTGTGGTAAGTGGTATGTTGTGGTAGGTGGCATGTTGTGGTACGTGTGTGTACACATGCACACAATGGGTCACACGAACAATTACATTCTTTTGCTTTTTTCTTGTCTATTTTCGCCCCCCCCACCCCCCGTTTCTTATTCCTGACCATACTATGGGCACTTGCCTTTTTGGAAGCTAACAAAAACTCGTTAGCTTCTCCCTGAGCTATTGCTTAAATAATTTCTTTTTTCCCCGTCTCACTCACTCCTTAAGCTTCATTTGGTATAGTGAAGACAGCATAAGCTTTGGAGGCTATCATGCTGGTAACATATGGAAAAGTTATGATTATCTGAGAATCACAGACTTTTAACTATGTACAATACGAGAGTCCCCTTTTCCTCCTTCACGTTTTAAATTCCTTGTTTCCTTCCCATTGTGCTTACATATAAAAATATACTTTGTTCTTCATTCTGCTCCAAAACAATTTCCCAAACGGTATTCTAAACACAAATCTGTGTCAGAATCCTCTTGGGACGCTTGATGAAAATTTCACTTCCGAGGTTTTACTCTAGATCTTACCAAATCAGACACCTTGGATGGTATGGGTACCTGGAAATGTGTGCTTTCATAAGCTTGCTTTGGGAAATGTGCACATGGAAGTTGCATACAACTGATCTAAACCATTATGCTTACGCAGTGGTTTAACAGTCTTGTATTAGGTTCTAGAAACTATTTTCTGAGAAAATCTTAATCATAGCTGGCAGGCTGCCTTCTAAATTTAACATAAGAAAAACTAAAAGTGGGAAATGGAATTAATTGCCCTTCGCAACAGTTCAACCTGGACGGAGATGATTGTGGGAGCACTGCACTCACTTGAATAACTCACCAGAAACCTGTGGCTGACTCTTCCTTTTGTGATTTTTGATCGTCATTCTGGATTCCTTGTATTACATGTTACTAAATACTAATAAATGTATTGCTTATTCATCTTTTCTTTCCCTCCTATATCCTAATTTTAGAAGAAAAATATCGTAATATAGTACAGAAATCATAAAGGACAGGGTTTATGGGTAAGAAGACAATTTTGTCACTCTTCTCTGAAAATTTGAGCATTTAAATGACAATGTGACAATATAATAAATATTTTTATTTCTTTAAATTTGTAAAAGAGTTTCCTGAATATTTCTCACTGCTTGTTTTTTATAGATGAAATAAACTGCTTCATATAGTAGAAGTAAGACAGCATGACATGTGGTTTGTCATTTCAAACCACAAATTCAATTATTGGTGTATGAAAACACATGGGTATGTTGAGTATAGTTCCATAGGATAACTTTTAAAAATTATATCAGAATATTGTGTGTGTCTTCAGTTACATGATTATTTTCTCTAGGAAGATCATAGGGCTTCAAATGAATGAGTGAAACACACTTGGCTAGCAATATTTTAAAATCATTTTTGTTTCAGTTAAAGTCACTGATGCTGACTATGAAAAAAAGAAGTATTACATTTTGACTGTCCAGTTTCCCCTTCTCAGAAACTATGTACAATCAAGGCCATTTTGTATGTGTTTCCTTTGCTATCTTCCCATCTCCATTGGCTTTTCCTGGGAGTTTAAGTGGCTGTCACCCCCCAGCACTGTGCAACACCTCTCTAGGGGCCAGGAATATCCTGGCTTTTCTCATACAACAAAAGGAAATCCTTTGAGGTCTAAAACATTAAGTTTTCCTAAAGTAACTAGAAAAAAAGATAAGAGAGCCCTAACCAGAAGCAGTTGGGTTTATGGAATACAGAACCCTAATTATCAGCTACTACAGACTGGCTAGGCTGTCCCCCCATATGTCATATCGTACTTTCTCCCATCTCTTTTAAGGGAGGAGAAGTTCCACATGTAACTAGCTATCTTTGAAGAAAACAGATGATGTTTTATCCATGTGCAGGATAAAAGAAATCTTTCTTCTTTCTGGAGGGTCAGTGATATATTGTCAAAAGTCTCAGATGTTTCAGCATTTACTCAGAAGTCTCTTTTATTTTTATGTAGAGTAAACAAAACATCATCCTAAAATTCCAGAACTCAAAAAAACTTAGAAATCAGATTATTCCACTATCACATATTTATAAATGATAAAATGAAGACCAGAAGGCTATACTTCTAGAAAATCTTACTAGATGGAAACATTCCCCTTATCTGCCTTCACTACTAGCAAACCTCGTATTCTCTCTTTAAGATCTAGTTCAAATTTTCTATCTGTGAGGTAGGACACTTTCATTGACTCCCACAGGCACTTATTATTACCCTGGCCTCTCCTATAACATTTGTTTCATATCCTTCTAATACGATCTATCATCTCTGGTACACCTCTCTGGCTGTGAAACCTTGAGCGAGTTTCATATCTTAATCTCAATTTTACTGCAATAAGCAACAGTCCCTCTCTCGGGGATACTATAAGGATTAAAATAAATAATCATTGTAAAGGATTTAGCACATTTCCTGGTACATCATGCATGCTCAACAAATCTTAGTGTTGTCAGGCTAATTTACGTATCCACATGTCCTTCCCTTTCACTAATTGGGGAGTTCCAAAATGAGCTCTTATTTGGTCAGTAGCCCAGTGACTGGCACTGGGTGGTGCACACTTTACCCTCAAGAAGTCTGCATTGAACATGTTAAAGAATGAATCTTTGTTTTGTTTTGTTTTGTTTTGCTTTTTTTGTTTGTTTTTTTGAAGAATGAATATTCTTACATGCCTGGTCCCTCATAAAATCCTTTCTCTGTCATATATCCTTCAGAATAGGCACAATGCCATTTAATCCCTTAATCAAAATTATTTCCAAAAGTTTAAAATAAAACATAGAATAAGCCAGTGCTTTGGTTATGTGTGTCCTTAGCAAAGTCAGGATTTTCTGTTTTACTTGAGAAATTTCATACCAAGTATAATTAATGTGTCCTTCTATGATTTCTCAAGAAGAAAATGTAGTCCCACCCAAATATATTGGATTTTATCCTTAATTTATATTCAACCTTTTCCTGATGCTGTGATTTGACCTGAAAGTATTGAAGTTATATCTCTATTTCATGCGTGGGCAAATGCTCTAGCCATAGTATTCAAAACAATTTTGCATGGCAAGCTTTTTCTAGAACATTTTACCTGTCATGCTTGAAATTTACATTAGAAGAATAATTGACTTCCTTACTTAATGATATCTTTAAGGAACTATGAAAATTCATGAATAAAATTCTATTTTAGAATAATTTGAAGTAAAGAATCTTACTTTAATGATTCAGTTAATAGATAAACGCATACTTAAATATAATAAAACATGCTGTTATAATTATCAATTTTGAAAATAATCTATGATGTGAAAAAAATCAATATTCACAAGGATAAACATGTTTACTCTGTTACAGACTTACTGTAAAATTATGATGCCGTAGGAAACCCATCTCTATCACAGACTTCTATCTGGGTAGTCATACAGATCCTATGAACACAGGAACCCAATGCTATTAATAAGAGACAGATTAGAGGGATCCCTGGGTGGCGCAGCGGTTTAGCGCCTGCCTTTGGCCCAGCGCGCGATCCTGGAGACTGGGGATTGAGTCCCACGTCGGGCTCCCGGTGCATGGAGCCTGCTTGTGTCTCTGCCTCTCCCTCTGTCTCTGTGTGACTATCATAAATAAATAAAAATTAAAAAAAAAAAGAGAGACACGTTAGAACCTCTTCAGGTTAGAAACAAACTTCACAAAGATTTTTGTTTGAATTAGGTATTAGTTGATTATAAATGTTATCACTTATAACAGAGGAAACTCAACTTCTTGGCTTCAGAGACTTATCAAAATAAAAAGCCCCCCTTAGCTAAAAATTTTCATATAATACTTTCAGGGATAGTCTACCTTAGGTAAATGCATTTTACAGATTTTAGAGCAGGGGCAAAAAAGCTCATTTTAAAGATCTACACTCAAAAAAGAAAATTAGCATTGCCCCTAAATTATAGATGCTCCTAGCTTGTGATTTCTTCATTGATTCAGATATTATGAAATGGCGTTTTCAAGTTGGCAGAAAGGGTAACGGGAAGGTGGATCTCATTTATGCTGCTTCAAAATATTTAGAGCATTCGTAATTTCTCTCCCCCCCCTTTCTCTCTCTCTCACAAACACACACACACACACACACAATTATCTCCTATAAGTATAAATATCCAGCACAATAGAAGTATCAACAGAATAATAATTACCGTATCTTTTAAAGTTGCTATATATTTTGGAATAATAATAGGTTTTCCTCAGTCTCCTCAGACTTTCACCATCCTCCAACTTGTTCCATTCATTTTACAATAGTGCAGATTATTGTCCGTTCCAGAGTACTTAGCAAGAATGTTAGGAAACCAGAAGAATTTCTAAGTCAAATTCTTAATGATAACATTGTGGTTTCTTTTAACACTTTACTTATGAGCTAAATGCTCGTGGTCTTACTCTAAGCACACAATGGAGACTTATTGATTTAACTTAAAAATAGATTGACCTCTTTGAATACAGCAAAAGAAATAAAGCACCTCTTACTCTTAAGTTTATTTTGAGATAACAAGGTATTCATAATGACATTATCTTTCTTTGTAGCCCACCAGATTGGAATAAGATGACGTAGTTGAAATGAATTCATATTCTGGAATGCATTCTATTAAATATAGTATATTTGAATTTTGTAATAATTATACATTGAAATAAACTCACTAATCAGTGAATGATTATAACAAGTAACAATACATTTCAAATAAGCATGCTTAGCTTATTTATTTGACTCTGAAATCAAAATTTCGAGACAGACTTCCTTGATTTATGATGGGGTTATATCCTGATTAACCCATCATAAATTAAAAATGTCGTAAGTTGAAACGCACTTGTACACCTAACCTACTGACCACTATAGCTTAGTTTTAGCCCAACTTAAATGTGCCCAGACCACTTACGTTAGTCTATAGTTGGATAAAATCCTTTAATAATGTTGATTGTCTCATGTAATTTATTGAATACTGTACTGAAAGTGAAAGAGATTGGCCATGCGGCATAAGAATGGTTGTCAGTGTGTCAGTTGTTTACTCTTGTGATGGCATTACGGGCCAGGAGCTGTGGCTCACTGCTACTCCCTGGCATTGGGGGAGAGGACTGTGCTACATACTATCAGCCTGGGGAAAGATTCAAATTCAAAATCTGAAGTATGGTTTTTATTCAATGTGTATAGCGTTCACACGATTGCAAGTAGGGTATCATATGCGTATAATGAATTCTGAGATAATTAGGGTTTTAATATTACCATATTCTTCTGTTGCAGACATAAATTATGGTTATTATGGGTAAAAAAAAGGAGATCTTTGAATGAGAAGCCATTTGATTAAATTCCAAGTTTTTCTGTATTTATTAATCATGACTAATCTGATATGCTGTTCTCAAGATTATAACTAGGGATATGCTGGACAAAAATGGAGTGGGATGGTCTGAAGTAAATGCAAACAATTCTTATGGGCAAAATTTCAGATAGAATGTGTGAGAATACACGTCAGTTTATGATAGTGCAGATAGATATAAGTTATGATATAATTATGCTATTAAATAAATGAAATGAGGCATCAGGGACGACATGCTACAAACACAACTGCAAGGCAATCAGCTGTCCCACCTTCACAAACAGATTTGAGGAATGACAGGAAATTTTTGATTGCCGATGTTTTCAACCTTGCCAAAAAAGGAAGATACAAATGTATAGAAACTTCCTTGCAAGTTAATGAGGAAAAATGGTCCATTTTCATTTCTCTTCTATCAGATTCTCTCGTTTTGAGATGTGGTTTTCTAGAGACGATGATGGTAATGACAGAAGTTTATAGAGCTCTTTCAATTTTCACTTATTCTAGTAAATTCCTCCTTCTATATTGTTCTTACTTGTGCTTATGTTCAACTGCGAAAGGTCATGTGAAGGTTAGAAATTCTTTGCTCAATAAAATAAACTTTTCCTATTTTTCCCCAATTGTTTATTTAAGAATACCAGCCATTGCTACTCCTTTCCATTTGTCACTGCCCTGATCACACTGTAGACTCATTTTATAATCCCAAATACTGTTGAAGTCTGTTGTATAAAAATAGATTTAATCTCAACCCCGTAGAATGCAGAGGTCTCAATGGTTACCATATGTCTTTGCAGTGTCAATTCATACATATATTTACACATATCAACCTAGAACAATTAGCTACAATTGGGTTGCTAGATCATTGGCTTGAATGAATCCCTGGAATGTCTAGTATTTAATCTTTCTTCCCCACTTCTAATTTGGTTTTTATCTAAAGTAATAACTCCAAATCCATACTCTGAGTAGAAGAAAGTAAAACAATACATTCTCAATCCCAAAAGCAGTTATTGATTCTTTTTTAAAAAATATTTTATTTAGGGGATCCCTGGGTGGATCAGCGGTTTGGCACCTGCCTTTGGCCAGGGCGCGATCCTGGAGTCCCGGGATCGAGTCCCGCGTCGGGCGCCCGGCATGGAACCTGCTTCTCCCTCTGCCTGTGTCTCTGCCTCTCTCTCTCTCTGTTTTTCATAAATAAATAAATAAAATGTTTTTTAAAAGATTTATTTATTTATTTATTTATTCAACTACTGAGCCACCCACGCATCCTGAGTTATTGATTCTTTTACTAGCGCCTGTCTCCCAATTTCATCTTGACCAACTCAGTTGTGAATGTTTTTGCTATATAATCAATTGCTCTAATCTAGGACTCATGTTTGTTGTCTCTTTTTCTCTCACCCTCTACATTCAATCAGTTATTAAGTCCTTTTGATTCTGCCTCCAATAGATTGCAAATCCATGTCAGTGGTCCCATCCTGGTCTAGGACATCATATCTTTCTCTCTTGGAAATCTTCAAGTGTCTCCTCCTAAATGCTCTTTCCACTTCTAGTCTTACTTCCCACTAATTCATTCTCCATAAAGCACTTATCTTAAAACATAAATGCAATTACCACACACTTTTGCTTAAAAGCATCCAGTGGCTTCCAATGGCATTTACAATGAAATCCAATACACTTGTTATGGACTACAAAGCTTACTTCATTTCAAGCCCCTCTCCTTTTTACGTACTATGCTCCTGCTACACTAACATTCTTTTATTTCTTTGGACATTCCAAGCTCCTCCTTAATTCAGAATCTAGAAGTCCCATTATACTGTCTTTCTATCTCCATTTCTTCATGTAGTGAGCTCATCTTTCATGAGTTTACTTTCATGAGTAAAGTTATTAATTATCAATTTCTGTATTCATTATTCTACATTTGAGAATATTTTCCTTCATGACATTTATCAAAGGTGAGATTTATTTTGCACGTTTAATTCTTTTTCCCCCATTAAACTGTGAAATAAGTAAGATAAAAACTTTGTCAGCTCTGCCATTGTGAGATAAGTTAGACATTTTCTCAGCACAGAGTGAATTCTTCCTAAATTTGTTAATGGAAAGAAGGAAAGAGAGAGAAAAGAAAGGATGGAGAGAGAGATGGTTGGAAAAGGAATGTGTTTGAGAAACAAATGTTTGATTTAGCAAAAGAAACCCGGTAATCTGTCTAGCTCATATACAATTGTTTTTCTAGATAGCAAAAATTTACAGGGTATCTGCTACTGCCAGATGTTGTGCCAGGAACTAGAAAATATTTCTGTTTTTCATAGGGGAACTCTAACGTTACTTTAGGAGTTCAGTGAAATAAATATACCATTGAATAGGTCAACAGAAATAAAAGAAAAAATAGACTATTTCGTGTGTCCAATCATTTTATCCTGAAGTTCATTCTTCATTTATGTACCAAAGATTTTTTGTTATATATTTTTTCAGACTTTATCTCTTTTTGGTCTTTTTAAAGGGTGTTCGTGCTCTCAGATTATAATTTTATTGTATTATTCAATCTTTTAATTTTGAGTTCAGACTATGCATAATAAAACAATGTACATGTGTATAATTCTTTAGTTTATACCACTTTCCTTCATGTAGCATGTTAATTACACGTCTTTGAACTCTTTTGCCCCCAAGCGCTGAAATCTCTGTGAAAATCAAGTCAAGTGCCAGTATTTAACTGGCATCAATTACTTGTATCTGTGATATGTCTCTACCGCATTGTTCCCTTTAACTATCATTTACCTTCAGGGATGGCTTCATAAATCAAATCCTGAAGTATTTGTGTAAACCATGCTGTATTTCACAGGTAAACATTAATAAACTTGTTATTTAACTATTTGAAATGGCTAGTGGAGGATCAAACCTATCAATGCTACATACAGTCTTTGTACCAATCATCAAGATACCTTTCTGGTTTCACCACTGCTCCCCCTGCTCTAATTACCCCACATAGATCAGTAACTTAGTAAAAGTAAAAATCACCTAATTAGCTTTTAATTAGCACACACTCCATATTTCATCATCTTTGGCTATCTAAAATAGACAAGCAGATCTAAAAGAAGAAAAAAAAAGCTCTTTTTTTAAAAAAAAAAAACAGATACAAACACCACACTCTCCAAATATATGAAAGTAAATAAAATACAATTTTTAGCCTTAAGGATTTTAACCAATAAGCCCTATATTTTTCTCATCAGATTTTTCACTATTATAAAGATTTTTAAATGATTGCTAATTATTAAAAACAACCTATTATATATATGGTTTCTTTCATACTTTCATTGCTTAGGAGTTACTCCAAAGTTAATGATGGCTTGTATTATGGACCCAGAGATTTTTTTTTTAAATGGTCAAAATTGGGTACGTGAATATGAAATTATCGAACTTTCCATTTTAAGTGATTATCCAATTATGTCTCATTACGTTTCTTAAGTATTTCAACTATTCTGGAGACAGTTGAAGGTATTTAAATCAAGATGAATACTTCTTCACATGCAATTCAAACCATGCACAATAGAACAAAACAGTCTGTGGCAAGCATATACACATTTGCATAATTGACTCCGAATCTTAAGGAAGACTTAATACTGATTTTTACACTATTATTCCTATCAAGCACCAAACAGGTATGCGATGAACTTCCGTGTCATGGAAAACTTTATACATATACATGTCTATACATAAATCTCAAGGCAAATAAAATCTCAATGTAGTACATAATATTCTGTAGTTAATCCTTTAGACTATATTTATCATGGCTGTTATGTGTTTATGCAATTTATGAAACGTGATATTTTGGAGACAACTAAGTACATTTTATTAATTTTATTTGAATGCTAAGACTAAATTCTGAGTTTTTTTTAATGATTCTGTAGATTATTTATTTTGCAGGCTTCACTTAATATATGCTGGAAATAAATTATCATAGTACATTAAGAGTTAAAGTCAAATTTTGATCTTTATGTTGCTGAATGTTCATTTCAAAATTGTAACTGATGGAGGGGAGGGGCAAGAAGGCGGAAGAGTAGGGTCCCCAAATCACCTGTCCCCACCAAATTACCTACATAACCTTCAAATCATCCTGAAAATCGACGAATTCGGCCTGAGATTTAAAGAGAGACCAGCTGAAACGCTACAGTGAGAAGAGTTCGCGCTTCTATCAAGGTAGGAAGACCGGGGGGAAAAAGAAATAAAGAAGCAAAAGGCCTCCAAGGGGGAGGGGCCCCGCGAGGAGCTGGGCAGGAGAGCCCCGTCCTGGAGGAGCAGGAGCTGCACCAACCTTCCCGGGCGGAAAGGGGTTCGCAGGGAGTTAGAGCAGGACCCAGGAGGGCGGGGATGCCCTCGGGCTCCCTGGGACACTAACAGGCACCTGCGCCCCGGGAGAGTGCCCCGAGCTCCCTAAGACGGCAGCTCGCACAGCGGGACCCGGAGCAGCTCGGAGGGGCTCGGGCGGCGGCTCCGCGGAGGGGGCTGCGGGGCGGGAGCGAATCCAACAGCGCAGGCCCCGGAGCACAGGGCGCCGGGACACAGCCCAGGATCCGGCCTCCCCCGGGACAGGCAGAGACCCAGAGGGCCCAGGACAGCAAGGACGCTCCTGCCCAGAGCTGAGCAGATCAGCGGCCCCGCCCCGGAGCCTCCAGGCCCTGCAGACGGAGAGCCCCGGAGCTACTGCGGGGGCTGAATCCCGGTTCCCAGAGCTGCCGCCCCACTGTGGCTGTTCCTCCTGGGGCCTCACGGGGTAAACAGCCCCCACTGAGCCCTGCACCAGGCGGGGGGCAGAGCAGCTCCCCCAAGTGCTAACACTTGAGAATCAGCACAGCAGGCCCCTCCCCCAGAAGACCAGCAACACGGACCAGTTCCAGGGGAAGTCAAGGGACTTAAAGTGTACAGAATCAGAAGATACTCCCCCGAGTTTGTTTTTTTTTTTTCTTTCTGATTTCTGATTGCTTCCCCCACCCCCCCCCTTTTTTTCCACCTTTCTTTTTCTTTCTCTTTTTCTTCTCTTTTTTCCTTTTTTTCTTCTTTCTTTTTCTCTTTTCTTTCCTTCTCTCTCTCTCTTTTTCTCCTTTTCCCAATACAACTTGTTTTTGGCCACTCTGCACTGGGCAAAATGACTAGAAGGAAAACCTCACCTCAAAAGAAAGAATCAGAAACAGTTCTCTCTCCCACAGAGTTACAAAATCTGGATTACAATTCAATGTCAGAAAGCCAATTCAGAAGCACTATTATACAGCTACTGGTGGCTCTAGAAAAAAGCATAAAGGACTCAAGAGACTTCATGACTGCAGAATTTAGATCCAATCAGGCAGAAATTAAAAATCAATTGAATGAGATGCAATCCAAGCTAGAAGTCCTAACGACGAGGCTTAACGAGGTGGAAGAACGAGTGAGTGACATAGAAGACAAGTTGATGGCAAAGAGGGAAACTGAGGAAAAAAGAGACAATTAAAAGACCATGAAGACAGATTAAGGGAAATAAACGACAGCCTGAGGAAGAAAAACCTACGTTGAATTGGGGTTCCCGAGGGCACTGAAAGGGCCAGAGGGCCAGAATATGTATTTGAACAAATCCTAGCTGAAAACTTTCCTAATCTGGGTAGGGAAACAGGCATTCAGATCCAGGAAATAGAGAGATCCCCCCCTAAAATCAATAAAAACCGTTCAACACCTCGACATTTAATAGTGAAGCTTGCAAATTACAAAGATAAAGAGAAGATCCTTAAAGCAGCAAGAGACAAAAAATCCCTGACTTTTATGGGGAGGAGTATGAGGGTAACAGCAGACCTCTCCACAGAGACCTGGCAGGCCAGAAAGGGCTGGCAGGATATATTCAGGGTCCTAAATGAGAAGAACATGCAACCAAGAATACTTTATCCAGCAAGGCTCTCATTCAAAATGGAAGGAGAGATAAAGAGCTTCCAAGACAGGCAGGAACTGAAAGAATATGTGACCTCCAAACCAGCTCTGCAAGAAATTTTAAGGGGGACTCTTAAAATTCCCCTTTAAGAAGAAGTCCAGTGGAACAATCCACAGAAACAAGGACTGAATAGATATCATGATGACACTAAACTCATATCTGTCAATAGTAACTCTGAACGTGAACGGGCTTAATGACCCCATCAAAGGCGCACGGTTTCAGACTGGATAAAAAAGTAGGACCCATCTATTTGCTGTCTACAAGAGACTCATTTTAGACAGAAGGACACCTACAACCTGAAAATAAAAGGTTGGAGAACCATTTACCATTCAAATGGTCCTCAAAGGAAAGCAGGGGTAGCCATCCTTATATCAGATAAACTAAAATTTACCCTGAAGACTGTAGTGAGAGATGAAGAGGGACACTATATCATACTCAAAGGATCTATCCAACAAGAGGACTTAACAATCCTCAACATATATGCCCCGAATGTGGGAGCTGCCAAATATTTAAACCGATTAATAACCAAAGTGAAGAAATACTTAGATAATAATACACTTATACTTGGTGACTTCAATCTAGCTCTTTCTACCCTCGATAGGTCTTCTAAGCACAACATCTCCAAAGAAATAAGAGCTTTAAATGATACCCTGGACCAGATGGATTTCACACATATCTACAGAACTTTACATCCAAACTCAACTGAATACACATTCTTCTCAAGTGCACAAGGAACTTTCTCCAGAATAGGCCACATACTGGGTCACAAATCGGGTCTGAACCGATACCAAAAGACTGGGATCGTCCCCTGCATATTCTCAGACCATAATGCCTTGAAATTAGAACTAAATCACAACAAGAAGTTTGGAAGGACCTCAAACACGTGGAGGTTAAGGACCATCCTGCTAAAAGATGAAAGGGTCAACCAGGAAATTAAGGAAGAATTAAAAATATTCATGGAAACTAATGACAATAAAGATACAACCGTTCAAAATCTTTGGGATGCAGCAAAAGCAGTCCTGAGGGGGAAATACATTGCAATACAAGCATCCGTTCAAAAACTGGAAAGAACTCAAATACAAAAGCGAACCTTGCACATAAAGGAGCTAGAGAAAAAACAGCAAATGGACCCTACGCCCAGCAGAAGAAGAGAGTTAATTAAAATTCGAGCAGAACTAAATGAAATCGAGACCAGAAGAACTGTGGAACAGATCAACAGAACCAGGAGTTGGTTCTTTGAAAGAATTAATAAGATAGATAAACCATTAGCCAGCCTTATTAAAAAGAAGAGAGAGAAGACTCAAATTAATACAATCATGAATGAGAAAGGAGAGATCACTACCAACATCAAGGAAATACAAACGATTTTAAAAACATATTATGAACAGCTCTACGCCAATCAATTAGGCAATCTAGAAGAAATGGACGCATTCCTAGAAAGCCACAAACTACCAAAACTGGAACAGGAAGAAATAGAAAACCTGAACAGGCCAATAACCAGGGAGGAAATTGAAGCAGTCATCAAAAACCGCCCAAGACACAAGAGTCCAGGGCCAGATGGCTTCCCAGGGGAATTCTATCAAACGTTTAAAGAAGAAATCATACCTATTCTACTAAAGCTGTTTGGAAAGATAGAAAGAGATGGAGTACTTCCAAATTCGTTCTATGAGGCCAGCATCAGCTTAATTCCAAAACCAGACAAAGACCCCACCAAAAAGGAGAATTACAGACCAATATCCCTGATGAACATGGATGCAAAAATTCTCAACAAGATACTAGCCAATAGGATCCAACAACACATTAAGAAAATTATTCACCATGACCAAGTAGGATTTATCCCCGGGACACAAGGCTGGTTCAACACTTGTAAAACAGTCAATGTGATTCATCATATCAGCAAGAGAAAAACCAAGAACCATATGATCCTCTTATTAGATGCAGAGAAAGCATTTGACAAAATACAGCATCCATTCCTGATCAAAACTCTTCAGAGTGTAGGGATAGAGGGAACTAACCTCGACATCTTAAAAGCCTCTACGAAAAGCCCACAGCAAATATCATTCTCAATGGGGAAGCACTGGGAGCCTTTCCCCTAAGATCAGGAACAAGACAGGGATGTCCACTCTCACCACTGCTATTCAACATAGTATTGGAAGTCCTCGCCTCAGCAATCAGACAACAAAAAGACATTAAAGGCATTCAAATTGGCAAAGAAGAAGTCAAACTCTCCCTCTTCACCGATGACATGATACTCTACCTAGAAAACCCAAAAGCCTCCACCCCAAGATTGCGAGAACTCATACAGCAATTTGGTAGCGTGGCAGGATACAAAATCAATGCCCAGAAATCAATGGCATTTCTATACACTAACAATGAGACTGAAGAAAGAGAAATTAAGGAGTCAATCCCATTTACAATTGCACCCAAAAGCATAAGATACCTAGGAATAAACCTAATCAAAGAGGTAAAGGATCTATACCCTAAAAACGATAGAACACTTCTGAAAGAAATTGAGGAAGACACAAAGAGATGGAAAAATATTCCATGCTCATGAATTGGCAGAATTAATATTGTGAAAATGTCAATGCTACCCAGGGTAATTTACACGTTTAATGCAATCCCTATCAAAATACCATGGACTTTCTTCAGAGAGTTAGAACAAATTATTTTAAGATTTGTGTGGAATCAGAAAAGACCCCGAATAGCCAGGGGAATTTTAAAAAAGAAAACCATAGCTGGGGGCATCACAATGCCAGATTTCAGGTTGTACTACAAAGCTGTGGTCATCAAGACAGTGTGGTAGTGGCACAAAAACAGACACATAGATCAATGGAACAGAATAGAGAACCCAGAAGTGGACCCTGAACTTTATGGTCAACTAATATTCGATAAAGGAGGAAAGACTATCCATCGGAAGAAAGACAGTCTCTTCAATAAATGGTGCTGGGAAAATTGGACATCCGCATGCAGAAGAATGAAACTAGACCACTCTCTTTCACCATACACAAAGATAAACTCAAAATGGATGAGAGATCTAAATGTGAGACAAGATTCCATCAAAATCCTAGAGGAGAACACAGGCAACACCCTTTTTGAACTTGGCCACAGTAACTTCTTGCAAGATACATCCACAAAGGCAAAAGAAACAAAAGCAAAAATGAACTATTGGGACTTCATCAAGATAAGAAGCTTTTGCACAGCAAAGGATACAGTCAACAAAACTAAAAGACAACCTACAGAATGGGAGAAGATATTTGCAAACGACCGCTCAAAGGGCTAGTTTCCAAAATCTATAAAGAACTTATTAAACTCAACACCAAAGAAACAAACAATCCAATCATGAAATGGGCAAAAGACATGAAGAGAAATCTCAGAGGAAGACATGGACATGGCCAACATGCACATGAGAAAATGCTCTGCATCACTTGCCATCAGGGAAATACAAATCAAAACCACAATGAGATACCACCTCACACCAGTGAGAATGGGGAAAATTAACAAGGCAGGAAACAACAAATGTTGGAGAGGATGCGGACAAAGGGGAACCCTCTTACACTGTTGGTGGGAATGTGAACTGGTGCAGCCACTCTGGAAAACTGTGTGGAGGTTCCTCAAAGAGTTAAAAATAGACCTGCCCTACGACCCAGCAATTGCACTGTTGGGGATTTACCCCAAAGATTCAGATCCAATGAAACGCCGGGACACCTGCACCCCGATGTTTCTAGCAGCAATGTCCACAATAGCCAAACTGTGGAAGGAGCCTCGGTGTCCATTGGAAGATGAATGGATAAAGTAGATGTGGTTTATGTATACAATGGGATATTCCTCAGCCATAAGAAACGACAAATACGCACCATTTGCTTCAACGTGGATGGAACTGGAGGGTATTATGCTGAGTGAAGTAAGTCAATCGGAGAAGGACAAACAGTGTATGTTCTCATTCATTTGGGGAATATAAATAATAGTGAAAGGGAATATAAGGGAAGGGAGAAGAAATGTGTGGGAAATATCAGAAAGGGAGACAGAACATAAAGACTCCTAACTCTGGGAAATGAACTAGGGTTGGTGGAGGGGGAGGAGGGCGGGGGGTGGGGGTGAATGGGTGACGGGCACTGAGGGGGACACTTGACGGGATAAGCACTGGGTGTTATTCTGTATGTTGGTAAATTGAACACCAGTAAAAAATAAATTTATTAAAAAAAAGAAATATAAAAGACAATCTGCCCTCAATTTAAAATGTCTTTCAGAAGTACAAATTATATGTATGATTTTATTTACAAATCACACAAGTAAGTATATAAACTTTATCATTAATAAAATTGGGGTCTCTTGTTTTGGCAAGACTATTCCACGATGAAGAAACTGGATGGGTCAGAGAAAGAAGGCTTTGAGACTGAGAAAGATGTAATGAGCAGGAATGAAGATACATTGGCTTGTGTCAAAGAAACTGTAGGTGGGAAACTCCCAGTGTCTGAGAAACTAAGGGAAATAATAAGAGAGAGGAAATAGGCCCTTAAACATCTCTGTAACTCTAACATGGAGAGGGGAGGAAAACGAGGAGAATCAAAATCATAGTTAAAAGCAAAGAAGTGGACAAAGGCAAACACATGTAACCACCCCCATTGCAGGTTTCCAGCCTATTAGAGTAAGAAATGAAAAAAACCATAACTTTAAAGAAAACTATAAATGCTATCACTAGTTGATAATGGCATATTAATTGTACTGAGTTAACAATATTTTGTATTGTTTGACCTGATAATTACAGAAATGTGCATCCTTAAAGAATTACTGAAAAACAAAAATACTGTAGAGGTGCAAAAATTAACGTGTAAAGAATCTTATAAAACTAGAGAAATTCAACAGTACAGAAAGTCAAGAAACAGGAAAAATGAAAAGATCAATGATCTGTGAAAAATAGAAAATAGAATGATGTGTCATAGATGGTAATGGAGAAAGTAGTTTCAGTTCAGTAGTAAAAGTGGACAGGAAGAGGCATGTGGAAAGGAATAGATCGGAAGATAAAGAGATATGTGAAAAAATTGGCAGCAAAATAGGGAAATTTCAGAATGTTAAATAGAATATAATGTGCCAAATACTGGGGATCCCTGGGTGGCTCGGTGGTTTAGTGCCTGCCTTTGGCCCAGGGCGCGATCCTGGGGTCCTGGGATCGAGTCCTGCGTGAGGCTTCCGGCATGGATCCTGCTTCTCCCTCTTCCTGTGTCTCTGCCTCTCTCTCTCTCTCTCTCTCTCTCTCTCTCTCTCTGTCTCTCTATGTCTATCATGGGTGGCTCAGCAGTTTAGTGCCTGCCTATTTATCATGAATAAATAAATTAATAAATCTTTAAAAAAAATATGCCAAATACTAAATTTGCAGTGTTGATAAAAGATTGTTCTAATTTTCCTTGTTAGCATAACTAATAATTTTGATCTTTATATTTTAATCTTGTTCTAATTTTCCTTGTTAGCATAACTAATATTTTTAATCTATTGATTCTTATATCTTTTTCTTTTTTAAGAAAGATTTATTTATTTGACAGAGAGAGTGCATATGAACAGGAGGACACGCAGAGCAGGGGGGTGGGGGGGGAGAGAGAGAGAGAGAGAGAGAGAGAGAGAGAGAGAGAGAGAGGGAATTTCCAGCGGACTCTCTGAGGAGAGAGGCAGGGCTTGGTTAAGATCTCTGAGACAGAGACCCTGACCCAAGCTGAAATCAAGAGCTGGTCACTTAACCGATTGAGTCACTCAGGAACCCCTGTCAGCATCTGATATATATTTTTTTATTAAAGATTTTATTTATTCATTCATGAGAGACAGAGAGAGAGAGAGAGAGAGGGAGAGAGAGAGAGAGAGAGGCAAAGACACAGGCAGAGGGAGAAGCAGGCTCCACGCCGGAGTCTGATGTGGGACTCGATCCTGGGACTCCCCGAACATGCCCTGGGCCAAAGGCAGGCACTAAACTGCTGAGCCACCCAGGGATCCCATCATCTTATATTTTACACCATCCCTCCTATTCATATAAAGTTTGTGCACAAAAGCCATGTATCAAGATTAAAGATATTTTTCCTGAAAATGATTATATACTCAGAACTTCAGGATTTTACTGTTCTAAGAAAATCTCAATTAACTTCCTTAGAAATCAGATTTTACAGAAGCGTATTTTGTTGCTTTATAATTCATTTTTGAATTAAATCCACTCCAAGTTTTCTATATTTGCTTACCAAATTAGAAACCATTTAAATATAGAATATGGTTTGCTACAATAGTAATGATACCTGAACTTAGTCTGGGATGTATTTTTTCTTTTTCTTTCTTTTTAAAGATTTTATTTATTCATGAGACACACACACACACACACACACACACACACACAGAGGCAGAGACACAGGCAGAGGGAGAAGCAGGCTGTATGCAGGAAGCCCAATATGGGACTTGATCCTGGGACTCCAGGTTCATGCCCTGGGCTGAAGGCAGGCGCTAAACACTGAGCCACCCAAGGAACCCTGGGATGTATTTTTTCATATAGATTTGTTCACAATCTATAACAATCTGGTATTCTACAGAGTTCTGAGTACAGAAATATTTTTGAGTTAAATACTGAATGTAGCATAGCAATATTTACTCAAATTATAAATTGGAAGAGTTGGTTAAGATATTCTAAATTTGAGAATTTGTCTTAAAATTAGCATATATACATTTTTTCTGTAATAACCAGTACAAATTATAGTGTTGTTCTCTTGTATTCAAAAACTAGAGTGTGAGATTCTTTGTTAAATTATCTCTGTATACGTAACACTGTAATTCTTCTTGGCATTTTTATGCAAACAATATAAAAAAAGTTTTCATTTTAAAATGTGTCTAAAAATTATTTGATACTCTTCCCTTCAAAAGTGGAGCTCAGGGGCACCTGGGGGCTCAGTTGTTTATGTGTTTGCCTTCGGTTCAGATCATGATCCTGGGGTCCTGGGATGGAGCCCTGAGTTGGGCTCCTGTTCAGCGGGGAGAGTCTGTTTCTCTCTTCCTCTGACCTCCCCCTGCCCCTGCTCATGCTGGTGATCTCTCTCTCTCTCTCTCAAATAAATAAAATCTTAAAAAAAAAAAGTAGAGCTTAATATCCCCCTCCTTGAGTATTCTGTCCAATTGCTGATTGTCCTGAATAGTCCAGGGTATGATAAGCAACAGAGAAAAGGAGAAAGAAAAAAATGGCATTCTGGCACATATGCAGGATTTCAGCTCCACTTGGCTTAGGTGAACAGATGACTGTTCGGGCGTATGCCCCCAAACTCCCCCACTCTGCCCTCAATATCAAGAGCCTCACAACTAAGGCCCGTGCTTTGATCACAGCACAGACATACAAAAATAGGAGTGGAAAGGTTATCAAGTAAGAAACGGCTCTCTCTTCTTCTGGTGGATGCAGTGGTATCTTAGCACTGGACTGAAGCCCTCCTTCATCCTGTTAGACTGGATCTCTCGTGCAATATGCACCCTGAACTACCATAAATGTAGGAAAAATCAAAGGGAAAATGAGTGAGGGCAATATGAGAGGGAGGAGAGGAAGGAGAGGAGGTGGAAGCCTGTCCTTTACTACTTTTTTATATTCTGAATTCATTATAAATAGAAACTACTGCTTCCCTTCAAACTCCTAACTCCAAATGTGGTTTCTTGCCTTTCTTGAGACTATATTTTGTTTTAAAAAGTCATTTTTAAATAAAATTATTAAAAAGTAAAAGTTTTCATGGTAGAAGAGTATGGAAAGCAATAAGGAGTTTTTTTAGAGGTAAATACAAATCTTTTGTTTAACTCCTTCCCAGACCTTTTTAAACTTCTATTAAAAGAAGTCTTTTATTTTTTTTGTTACAAGCTCTGTACAAATTTGTATCCTATTTAAAATGTATTCATAGTATTTCCTTCCTTCCTTCCTTCCTTCCTTCCTTCCTTCCTTCCTTCCTTCCTTCCTTCCTTCCTTCCCTACATTATTGGTAAACATAATGTGAATGCTTCCCCTATCACTTACTCTGCATTTCAATGACTCGGTGTGTCTCATAGTGGCTTATTAGACAGAAATTTGCACAGGGGTGCACCATGGGTTTGAATCCTGGCTTCATCACTACTCAGGTGTGTCATTTTGACAAATGATCCAAGCTTTAGTATTTTTTTTTTTATCTAAAGTGCCCCCTAGCCCAAAATTTAGCTCCCCACAATTCTTAGTTCCTAATCCCGCCAAACTGGAATCTTTTGAGCTGAAAAATGAGAATAAAATTATACTACTATTGGAATGATAGCAGCACTAGATATGCATGACAAGTGTTTTCATCTCTAAGGAACAATGTATTTAATTCCATGATAGCTAGGTCTTAAAGATATTATTTAGCACCTCTACACCTCCATATAATTAATATTAATATAATATAGCAATATATAAATCATTACATTATTATTAATACATTAATAATTAAATAATTCTATACAATATATTAATACATTGATTTATCATTCATCAGTTTATTCTATTAATGTGAGTAGCATTACACTTTTAGAATCCTATAAGAGGTAACATTCTCTGGGTGTTATGTGTCAGGTACAATACTGAACAGTGCCCTTGTATTGTCTCACTGACAATATGATAAAGTAGGAGCTCACGTGATGCCCATATACAAGGGCACTCACACTTTTCGTAAATGTTGGAGCTGTGACTTTAACTGATACTAATTTAAACCTAAAGTCCATGTCATTAACCATGATGCATCATGCCCTAGTGGGCTTCTCCAAGGCCACCAGAACAGTCCTGAGCTTTCCTGGGCCAAGTTTTGATACAGTTCTCCCTCCAATATCTACGGTATCCCCTTCTAGAACTTGTTACTATAGACTGGGTCTCCTCACTTTCTCCTTCAGTTATCTCAATCTCTTCTTCTTATATTCTCTCTCCCTCTTTTTTTAAAAGATTTTATTTATTCATTTGAGAGAGAGATAGCAACAGAGAGCATAAATGGGGAGAAGAGGGAGAAGCAGGCTCTCCTCTGAGCATGGAGCCCAAGGAAGGGCTGATCATGACCTGAGCTGAAGGCAGACACTTAACTGACTGAGCCACCCAGGCACCTCTCTTCTTCTTCTATTCTTATCTTTATTTCTCTGCACTTCATTCTGAGTGATTTCATCAAATTCATTATCTAGTTTACTATTTTTCTCTTTGTTTTTCTCTGTTTTAATCCATATTTCTGAAGTTCCAGTTATTATTATCAGCATTTCAGACCTTCTGTAAAATCAGCACATTTCTCTACATAGCAATAAGTTAGAAAATATAGCCAAATATATGCTACCATTCACAAGAAAGAAAATGCTACAAAATATATAGTTGTTAAGTGCAGAATATTTACAGATTTTATGTAGCAAATTGTGAAACCCAATGAAGGGATATTAAAGAAGACCTGAAGAAATGGAGAGATATATTCTATTAATAAAATTGTTTAACATTGTTAATATCTCAATTGCTGTGTTCTTATGTGTGTGACATACAGACTAATCCAACAAAAAAAAATGGTATCACAGCAGTACGAGAAAACACAGGAACAAGGGGACTTGCTGGTTTATAGCACAAATTATTTAAGAAGATAATAATGAAATTTAGGATAAAACTGAATAATGGTAAGAAGGAGTATAATTGACAAGTTTAGGTAAAAGAACAACAACAACAACAAAACTTACACCCCAGTATGTTCTTTATCTAGACAAACACAATAAACTCTCATTCTCTGTGGCAGGTGACTCATAGATCTCATTCATTCATCCATTCATTCACGCATAGTTTGCCAGACGGCCTGGGTTTTAAGGAGTAGTCATATCACGGAGAATAAATATTCTAATCTTGCACACGGGTGTGTGAACAGAGTCGTTTATTTCAGTGTGAGAAGTATCTAACAGAACCTGTGTCATTGTAGAGGAAGGAGCTATGAACATAGTTTTGACATCTGCCTGCTTCCTCCTATCCAACAACCAAGAGGCCCTCCCTACAAAGAGTATCAACTATTTGATGAGCTCCCTTTATTCTTTCTTCCCCACTTATCCTCAGGCTGAATCTCACAAGACTTGGCGAGTATTCTACAACAATTATATAGAACTGTTCATCCTTCTGTTTTCATTCACTGGCTGATAACTCAGCTATATAAAAAATTTCCTTTGTACTAAAATGTAATGAATAGTCCCTAAGTGTAAGAACATGTTTTCCTTCCTCACAAAATCTAAATTATCTTCCCACATTTTATCAGTCTGTCTTCTCAGTAGTAGCTGTGATAAAGATATATTGGCTAGCGATGCCATAGACTTTTTTTCTACTTGTACATTTTATGATACATTTGGTTATTAAGGTGACTTTTTAAGTTCATGGTTTCATCTTACCATTGGTAATGAAACCTGGATATTCTATTTGAAGAATGGCCCAAAAATATGAGAGTAAGGACACAATGCTGGAAAACAAAATAAAATAATGAAAACCAATCAACAAATCAAAGAAACATCATCTGAGGTACCTCAGATATCATCCGAGGTAAATACACTGGGGAAAAATGTCTAATTGTGTGTGTGTGTGGGGGTGTCAGTATGGGTGTAATTCCGAATTTAATAATTTACTTGCTATAATAATATTTGAATTACCATTATTTTTGATAAAATTTTTCTGGTCATTAAGACATTGTAAACTATCAACTTACCCTTAAAGAAACTTTCAATCAAAACTGACACTTAATATGGACATTTGATAATCCTATAAGAAGTGGTGGCTTTGGCCTCCACATTCTATGGCTAATTCAGGGAACAATCTGTGCAGTCATATAAGTGATAGATGGTTATTATAAGATTATATATTTGTTATTTCATCCTAAAAACACTACAACAACATGCATGGTCTATTACTTTTAAAAGGATGAAGTTAGGGATATGCAGATCAACAATTCAATAAAAGGTTCTTGAATTCAAATTTGAGGCTTATATTCTTAATACGACATATACAGTCACTATAAATCTATTTATTGGTTCAGGAAATAATGAGGGACTGTTTTGTGTCAGAAACTGTTCTAGGTGAACTGTTGACCATAATAGACAAAGGTCATTGCCCTGGTGGAAGCTGCATTCTGGAAAGTGGAACAGGCAATGGACACTCAATGCATGAGTAAATTACATCATGTGTCGTCAGATGGTGAAAATGCTAGGGAAAACAAACAGTGGAGGGTAATTGGGGTTTGAAATCCTTGGGGGTAAGCATGAACATTGCAGGGAGTAAATAATTGTAGGATCTTGGGTCATCATAAATCTGTGGGTTCTATATTTCATACTACTGCATACATAAAAGGGATTTTAATTGATTGAGGATTGGAGGATTAGTGTGTATGCATATGTAGTTCTTCTTCTGAGAAGATGATCTATTATTTTCATCACACTCTTAAAGAGATCATGTTCCTAAACAAAAAATTCTGACATTCTCAGTATTATGTGTTTTCACAAAACTAGATAACATAGATATCTATAATTAGATAACTAGATAACACTTCTTTCCTATTATCTTTGCGTTTATTAAAAATAATTGTGAGAGATAGACTTTTTGGAAAAGACTGTTGTTATTACACATGTTGATATTGACTTTTATTCTGAACACTGAAAAAATAAAGTTAATGATATAAATAATTCTGGTCTCTTCTTTAATTGCAGTCCTTTTGGGGATCCCTGGGTGGCTCAGCGGTTTAGCGCCTGCTTTTGGCCCAGGGTGTGATCCTGGAGTCCCGGGATCGAGTCCCCCGTCGGGCTTCCGGCATGGAGCCTGCTTCTCCCTCTGCCTGTGTCTCTGCCTCTCTCTCTCTCTCTCTATGTCCATCATGAATAAATAAATCAATAAGTAGCTCTTTTTTTAAAAGATTTTATTTATTTATTCATGAGAACACACAGAGAGGATTGAGAGAGAGAGAGGCAGAGACACAGGCAGAGGGAGAAGCAGGCTCCATGCAGGGCGCCCTACGTGGGACTTGATCCCGGGTCTCCAGGATCACGACCTGGGCTGAAGGCGGCGCTAAACCGCTGAGCCACCCGGGCTGCCCAATAAATAACTCTTTAAAAAAAATTCCAGTTCTTTTCAATTTAGAGAGAAAATGAATTTATAAATGTTGAATGTGATCACAATTATTGATCCCACCAATACATTGAATTTTTACATTTACACTACTTTTCTTTAAAAACAGCATCATCCAGAAAATGTTAAACACAGTGAAACAATAATCTTCAATTCATTATAAACAACTGTAACTTTATTCTATATAAGATAGTATTGCACTGGTACTTTACATCTAAAGTGAAGATTGTAATTCCTCTTTCAAAAGACTGTTGTAGGAATTTAAAAAAATTTTTAAATAAAACAAAACAAAAGACTTGTAGGAATTAAATGATGTAGTATATAAGTCAATTCAACCTACATCATATTCCTTCTTTTTCTTTATAGGTAATGTGTAACTGTGATTTTTTTCATTATTACAAAAAACATACACACAAGGAATCTTTGCTATATTTCTTTAATTCATTAAGATATGATAGGAACAACCCTGAAAATCAAATTACTTTTATCAAGTTCAATTAAAGTTCAAGCTAAGGAAGGGTATATTCAGATTTTTTGAAGGGAATGTTTGTTCTTTGTAATTTAAATGATTTGTAAATAAGAGAGATCAGTGACACTATATCAGTGTATTTGTATGTCTTTCTTAGAATGAATGCTGTTAAACAAAGATGTTCTAACATTTAGTCAAAGAATCTTTCTAACTCTAAAAACAACTATGACAATTCATTATGTTCCATAAAGTGTTCTTGAACTGGTAATTTTGCACTGGTGCTTCCCGTAATGACCATTACTATACTCATTTCCTCAAATCATATCTCCTTTTACACAGCTTATTATATTTAGAAATTTAAACGTCTGTACATACGAATGGCCAATTTTCAAGAGCATATATTTGAAAAAGTCAAATATGATCCATTTCCATGCCAAAAACATTGACATTCCTGGTCTTTAATCACTTTTCTTCAGCTTTCCAGTGTACTACCAAATGAATGTAGACTAAGAGAGGATTTGGTGACCAAGAAATACTCATCATTCACAGAAAAATGCAGATTCCAAAAGAAACAGGAAGAACAAAAATGTAAGTCTATATCGAAAGGCAGACTTTACTACTTTCTTATAAACTTCACAATCTTGTTTTAACAAGATGTTGTCCCCAATGTGTAGGTAAAATCTCATGGGCCAGAGCTTATTTTCAACTGTGAAATATACAATAGTAAACTCAGATTTTTAAAAATCTCCTTGAATAGAAGTTTTGCAACATTATATTATCAGCTGGCAAAATATTTCCTTCCCTTTTGCCCAGTATTTTCACATAATTTATACACTGGAACCTTACCATAACAACATCCTCAGTCTGTGGAAATTCCATAGTAGAGGATGTATTATACTGCAGTACTTGCCACATTGAAATAAAGTTTAGAAAATTATTGTTGAGCGGTTATTATGTATTAAGTACTATGCCATGTTGTATAAAATGTTTAATATATATGAGCTATTAAAATTTTGTCTGAAATCTATCTGGTCCCTGACCTGTATTATCTATGCCACCGGAAGCTGTGAACTCTTTACAATGGAAAATGTTAGGAAACAAGACTAGCAAAGATCTGCAGCATCTACTCCTCTCTATGTTGTCACTACCTTTTTAATACATTTTGGTATATTTGTGTGTGTTTGTGTGTGTGCGTGTGTTACGGAAAATCTGATTCCACACAAGCAATATTACTACACTGTATGATTTGCTAATGACCTAGACTTTACCATGTAGGCAATAAGGAAATTCTGTAAATGTATAATCAGGAAAATAATGTGATGAAATTTGTGTTTTGATCATAAATACAGAGAATGTACTGGAAGGAGTTGAAACTGGTGTCAGGAAGAACAGTTAGGAAGTATGGGCAATGATACAAGGGCAGGAACTATATGTGAAAATCCTTGTAAACTTCAAAGTCCTTACAAATATTACTTATTATTATTGGTGAGATTTTTTAAAAAAGATTTTATTTATTCATTCATGATAGTCACACACACACACACACACACACACACACACACACACAGAGGCAGAGACACAGGCAGAGGGAGAAGCAGGCTCCATGCAGGGGGCCCGACATGGGACTCGATCCCGGGTCCCCAGGATCGCGCCCTGGGTCAAAGGCAGGCGCCAAACTGCTGGGCCACGCAGGGATCCCCCATTATTGGTGAGATTAATTCTTCTGGTAATTAAACCTCCCTGGACTAAGAGCAAGAATGAGCTACATTAGACAGATTTCCTGCCATAATAGGGCTTGTCGTAATGACACGGTTTTATGTTATAAGGCCAAAGTGCAAAACTAAGCTGATGCCTGTTTTGCACTACAATGCCCAGCTGTCTATTCAAATAACTCTTCTGCTAAAAAGGAATCTCTTGTTATATTAATGACTCTTGGTACTACACAAAACCATCTAAAACTGTTCCACTAGACTGTTTTAAGAGCAGTCTTCCCATAATGACCCAGAATGAATTTTCCTAGATGTAACCTAGTTTAAATGGCATATAAATCTCCAATTTGCCATTTGCTATGTAGATAACCATAAGCACTCTAATAAGAAAATGTGGGTGTCATTACACTTGGTCAAATTTACTACTGAATGACTAGCTAACAGACTTGGAAAATTTTACATCCTTTATCAATGGAGGTGTCATTAAAAACAGACCCTGGAGCTATGTCCTGAATTTCATTTTAAAATCACAGCACATTATCATTATCTGGACCTGTCTCATTATAATAGGTTTGGTCTCAATACAACAGCAATTTCTTTAAAGCTTATTGTATGATAGAGTGAAATCTGGGAATTTTTTGAAACTACAAATAGCTTTCAATTTTTTACTTTTTTTTTAAGATTTATTTATTCATTCAGAGAGAGAGAGAGAGAGAGGCAGAGACACAGGCAGAGGGAGAAGCAGGCTCTATGCAGGAAGCCCGACTCAGGACTCGATCTGGGGTCTCCAGGATCACGACCTGGGCTGCAGGCGGTGCTAAGCCGCTGTGCCACCAGGGCTGCCCAAATAGCTTTCAATTATTTCCTCCCTCTATCCCTGCCTGCTTCTATATTCTCCATTACTAAATTGGTACATCATGAGGCTAGGATGAAGTTCCTCCATTATTTGGGAGGCTATGCTCCTGATAATATCTGGCAATTTTAGAAAAAAAGAAAAGCTATGAACTTGTATGTTAAGCGAAAGAGTTTCTGATCAGGGTGGCTCAGTAGGTTTAGCATCCAACTCGTGGTTTCAGCTTAGTTATAATCTCAGAGTCTTGAGATTAGCCCCAAATCAGGCTCTGCTCTCAGCTCTGAGTCTGCTTAAGATTCACTCTTTCCCTCTCTCTCTACCCCTCCCCCACTCACGCACACATTCTTGCTCTCTCTCAAATAAGTACATAAAATCTTCAAAAAAATTAAAATTAAAATAAAATCTTTTGAATGCTGTTCTTCAATGTTTAAGGCACACAGAACTATCTGGAAAGCTCATTTTGGTGGGGAGATCTGATTCCTCGGCACTGCTATAAAGGATGTGTTTCTGCCATATCATAGTGCAGCAGAGTGCAGCACTAGTGATGTTGTGCTAAGCATAGCTGCCTTTCATAGGGCAGCATAATTCAGAGGAATTTACCCTCAGAGGAAAACTTCCCCAATGCAAAGCAGATGACTGATAACACCCTTTATACAGACTGAACGTAATGGTTTATTCACTTATGCATATTAAATCCCTTTGAAATTAAAGGGAATCAGAATAGGCTGCCACAAAATGTGTCACTTTGTCATGTGGACTGTTTTGAGCTGAAGGCAATCAAGATCCAACGGATTCAAAAACTTTCCCCTCCCCCTTATTTGTCTCTGAGAATTCAGAGGAGGTCTGGTCCTGGAAGAGAGGTACCACCAGAAATATCTACAAAAAGTACAGGCTAGGTGTGCCAAGCTAAGGGGAACTCAGCAAGATACGTTTGTTCAGTTTCCTCTGTGTCCCACTGTCTCTGCAGGTCATGACAAACATTTGTTTTCCAATTATTTGCTCTTATCATCTTTCTGTTAATTGTGTTCCTTCCTTTTGAAGCCCCAGATCCCTACCCCTAACTCCTTAACTCAGAATGGCATATTAAGCCTCAATTGCCTGTCTTGAAGCTTTTCATGTCTTTGTGGGGCTCTCATAAGTACAAAATTAGATGTTAACCAATTTAATTAGTAGACCAGCCAAAAGCATCCAGTAAGTTAAGAAAAAAAAAAAATCCCTCCCTACTAAAGCAAACATTAGAAGAGTAGCAATATGGGGCACCTGGGTGCTGCAGTTGGTTAAGCACTCGACTCTTGGTTTTGGCTCAGGTCATGATCTCAGGGTCATGGTCTCCAGGTCGTGAGACCGAGCCTCTTGTCAGGCTCTCTCTCCCTCCCCCTCTTCCCTTCTCTTCCACTTTCTCTCTTTCACTCTCTCCCTCTTTCAAACAAATAAATAAATATTTTTTTAAAAAGAAGAATTAGCAATATGATTTTAGATTTACAGCATAAATTAAACAAATCACAAGTAATCCAATCATATTTGAAGCTGGCCTCCATCGTATCAGTTCAGATGAAAGAATGATCAATAGAGGTCATATCATCCCCAGGCATAACTGAACTAGCCAAGAAACCTGTAAGAATGCAACCCCACTAGCTTACAAATAGATATGATCACCAGATGTACTTAGTGAAATTTTTAACATAAGGAATCGAGATGTCTTTCAGATTCCAAATCTCTTGAGACGGAGAAGACCGCTGTGGGACTTAATGAAATGGCATCGGAGCATCTGCTAGCATGACATCATGGGCCTCCAATCAACAGCGTCCACCTTCTCAGGAGCCCCCTGCTCCAAATTTTGACCTTAAAAATCCTCACTTGCAAACCATGAGGGGGTACAGGACTTTTGAGCATTAGGTACTGTTCTCATGGGTGAGACCACACCATTAACAGCTTATCTTTCTTCACTGCAAAAGCTCAGTGTCAGTTTTTATTGGCTCTCTGTGCATTGAGGGGACAAACTCTCACTCGGTTCAGTTACAATTTGATTAAATAAGGGTATATAAACCCTGCCAGTCTTGAAGTGAATGAGGGAGTTCTCGGGGTTTGTAGTGATCAGCTGCATCCTGCAGATTCCTCATTTGAATCAAAGGCAGGTTGGCAAAATGAATAGACTTTCCATTTTGAAGACTTGGACTAAGTATGGGGTTAGAATCATACTTGACTGCCTACCAGGCAAATATCTCACCATAATGACACTCAAAGAGGTAAAACTACCTCCTGAATCAAACTGATCAGATTGAAATCCCAGCTCTGCCACTTACTCTATTTCCATATCTGAAAATAGATGTAACAATAGTAGCTACCTCACAGAGTGACAGAGGATAAATTAATCAAGTCATGTGAGATACACAATATATTTCTTGGCATATTGCTTACCAACAATTAGTTACTACTATTGTTGTTCTATTAAAATAATAATTTATATGTATTTTCAAAAATTGGTAACACATGCCATTTTATAGCATCTGGAGAATGGAATCTGAGTTTAGTAATACTTCCTCTTCCTTAAACATTTACCTAAAATATAGTACTAATGTTTTTGAATTAAAGTTGTCCAGTCATGGGCATTACCCTTTCTTAAAGCTGGGTGGATCCTCAAGACAAACGTCTCTCTAAATATCTCTTTTCCCCATAAAGCAAACAATGGTCTTTTGCAAGGGACATTCCTGTCAGAAGACTAATAATAGGGACACCACTTGAACCATATGGGTATTACGTGAATAGAATGTAGATATGCAGAAAAACAAAATGTAATCATTGAGGCTGTTGAGCTGAGCAAACACTGCTTCACAGTGTTAATGACATGAAATTTTCCTCTACTTTCTGTGTTTTTGCCTTTGTAGCTACTCAGAATTTCACCCCGGTCCTCTGGTGACAGCTGTGGCACATGAGCTCAGAACACTGGATCTGCTCGATGATTTCCTGCCAAGCACTTTATTAAGAGTTTTAGATTTATTAGATTCAATACAGTTTGCTTGATGCATGGTAGATTATTCTATATTTCGTAAAAATTACCCTGTTCTATGGCTTGATGCCTTGAGTTTATAGCCACTAAGACATGGTTTATTGTTTGTTCTTGATTTGGAAACAAATAGTTTCCCTTTGTTCTGATTCTTTATTTTCCCTGTCTACTTTTGAGATGCTAGAGCATCGTGATTGCACATAGTATTCGAAACTCAAGATTTATTATACATTGCATTTTCTTTAAAAAATTAGATTATAGATCTAAGAGTAAACAATGCTTAAGGAGCAAGAGACTGGACGTGTGATTTGTACACATACACTTAATTTCCGTATATTCTTGTCATGATTATCCATGGCATTTATGAACCTATGTTGATTTATTATCAAATGAAAGTTTAAAAAGCCTAACAATTTAAAAAAGCAAGATGCACTTAAAATAATAAACTTTAAATAGAATCATCTAATTTAACATCAATAAATCTGACAATCTGACAATTCAGGGTGAGGGTGTTTCTATATACTTATAAGGAAATTGTATGTCTTTCTTTAAAGTTTTTCCCTATGCTATATTTAAAAAACAAAAATCAGAAACAGAAACAAAAAAGTCTATCTCAGGATGGTTATAACAAGTGACAATGTACAAGTTTCATAAATTTGAACTCTTCTAATTTGAAAACCAAATCCAGTTGGCTAGACTGTTGTGTTTGGTTGGTGTTTTATGTAATTGGGAAATTTTACATTTAAAAGTAGTTTTCTGGTATTATGCTGAGTGAAATAAGTCAATTGGAAAAGAACAATCCTTATATGGTCTCATTCATTTGGGGAATATAAAAATTAGTGAAACGGAATAAAGGGAAAGGAGAGAAAATGAGTGAAAATATCAGTGAAGGTGACAAAACATGAGAGACACCAACTCTGGGAAACGAACGAAGGGTAATGAAAGGGGAGGTGGCCGGGGGGTTAGGGTGACTGGGTGATGGGCACTGAGGGGGGCACTTGGTGGGATGAGCACTGGGTGTTATGCTATATGTTGGCAAACTGAACTCCCATAAAAAATAAAAATAAAAAATAAAATAAATAAAATAATAAAAGTAGTTTTCTAATTCATTTCAAAAAATCAGAAAATTTAGGCTAATACTCTTGATTGGCAAAATTAGCTGAAGCTGAATACCGGCTGTCCCTTGTACTAAAGGCCCATGTTCTCCAAAGACCTTGTTCCCCTTGTTCCCAACCCTCTCCATTCATTCATGTTGGTGGGCTAGTCTTTGTATATACATTTGTGCTTGGGACCACTGACGTAGAGATGTCAAGGGATGATGTGCTAAAATCTGACAATCTGACAAGCCCGGTAAAGGTAGGTTAGGAATCCATCAATAGGCTTTATAATGTAGCTTATTTCAATATAATAATAGTCATGGTGCAAATGAGAATAATTACCTACTTAGTACTTGAACAACTATAACATTATGCAGCCATTAACCATGATATTTTAAAAAATATCAGATGCAAATGTAAAAGTGATTTGGTTAAATGACAAAATCACAGGTCATATAGTCGTAGGTAAATTAGTATTGAGTTATGTTACAAGGAGAATTCAAACGAGATGTGCACTATCAAGGCACTACTCTAAATGGATGGATAATCACGTAGAATTACAGAGCTAAATTGGGTCAGGCAAACCAATTCCAGGACCAAAGATTCATATTTATATATTAATTGCAACTAATTACATTTTCATTGATTTTTTAAAGAACAAATTAGAGAGACCAGTATGCTTCTTTGGAATAGAGAAGAAAAAGTTTTAAAAAAGGATATGAGTATTGTCTAAAGTTAGAGTCCTGAGGGAATGGTTGAATAGTCGAAAAGGACTAAGGATTAGTTAGCACAAGTACTAACTAGTACTAAAGTACTAGTTAAGCAACATTTTAAGTAGTATAATAATTTTTCTGATAGATTCTTTGCATTTTTAAATATTTGCATTTTTGTTCCAGTAAAAGTAACTCACTCTCCATGTAGGTGATTAGAAAAGGGGGAATGGAAGAAATAAAATACAGCTCACCTATAATCTTACTATCAATATTTTACTATTAAAAGTTTCAATCCTGGGGATCCCTGGGTGGCTCAGCGGTTTGGCGCCTGCCTTTGGCCCAGGGCGTGATCCTGGGGTCCTGGTATCAAGTCCCACGTCAGGCTCCTGGCATGGAGCCTGCTTCTCCCTCTGCCTGTGTCTCTGCCTCTCTCTCTCTCTCTCTATGTCTATCATGAATAAATAAATAAAATCTTAAAAAAAATAAATAAAAGTTTCAATCCTTTTGTTTCTTGTCTTTTTGCTGCTAAACCATAAGATGTATATGGATCAGGAGCCTCTATTCTGCTCACTAATATATCCAAATACCTACACAGTGCTTACTAAAACAAAAAAAAAAGGTAGGCACTTGGTGGATATTGACTGAACATGTGTGTTCAGAATTAGAGTTCTATTGCTTTATTTTTATTTTTTACAAAGATTTTATTTATTTATTCATCACACACACACACACACACACACACACAGGCAGAGGGAGAAGTAGGCTCCTTGCAGGGAGTCCGACGTGGGACTTGATCCCAGGTCTTGAGGATCACACCCCGGGCTGAAGGAGGAGCTAAACCGCTATACCACCCAGGCTGCCCTGTACTTTTTATTTTGTGTCTTTTCATTTGAGTTCTTATTGTGAGCATTTTTGTCTTTAAGTGTTCTAACAATGTAGTTTTTTAAATGGCTAGATATGCCATAATTTCTATTGTTGAATATTTAGGTTGTTTCCAAATTATCACTAACACCAAAATGCTTCTGCAAGCATTTTTTCCACATAAAACTGGTTAGTATAAATATCTGGTATACCAGACTCATGAACTGAGTCTTTATATTGATCATTATAATTTTTGAAAATTTTATAGGAAAAATAAATGGTATCTAATTGTTTTGATTTGTAGTTACTTGACAACTGTTAACACTATATATTTTTTGTGTATGTCAATAAAATTACCTTTAAATGGAAATATTATTGTTTAAAAATTTAACAGAAATCCAATGTATATAATATTTGATCTCTTCTAATCAGCATATATAGAAACACAGACACATTATAGACTTTGCTATATAGTTAATTATTCATTGTATCTTAATCAACATTTCAAAATACATGCACATATGCACATACATGTGTATTAACTGTACATTCACTGACACATTCATATATTCCTTATGTGATAACATGTGCATATTTATTGACTGATGCTGAATTTTAAAAAAATGTTTTTAAAAGATTTTATTTATTTACTCACAATTGACAGAGAGAGAGAGGCAGAGACACAGGCAGAGGGAGAAGCAGGCTCCATGCAGGGAGCCTGATGTGGGACTCGATCCTGGGTCTCCAGGATCACACCCTGGGCCGAAGGCGGTGCTAAACCGCTGAGCCACCTGCGCTGCCCATGTCAACATTTTTTCTTATTTGACTTTTAGACTTTGTTTTAGAGTAGTCTTAGGCTCACAACAGAATCAAGAGGTAAGTATTGAGATTTCCATATACATCATGCTCTACACAGGCATAGCTTCTCTCCCATCATCAAAGTCATTCACCAAGAGGTATTTTTAAAAATAATAATTGTTATTAAATTAATATGGATATAAAATATATTTATTTTTATTTACATACTTATACTATAAATATAAATTATTATTTTTATCAGTTTTTGCCAAGGATAAACCTACAGTGACACATCGTAATCACCCAATGTCCATAGATTATATTATGGTCCACTCGATATTTACATTCTATGGGTTTGGACAAATTTACAATAACATCTATTCACTATTATAATATCATAGCATATTTTCAGTGCCCTAACACAAACAAAGGAAAATGATTCATCTTCTCCCTAAATTCCCTTCAACTATTCATCTTTTTATCGTTAACACAGTTTCTTTTTCTTTTCTGGAACATCATATAGTTAAAGTTATATATAGTATGTGACCTTCTCACTTTGGCTTCTTTCACTTAGTAATTTGCATTGAAGTTTCCTCCATGTATTTCTATGGCTTGATGGCTCATTTTTATTTTAGTGCTCAATAATATTTGTTTGTATTTATCACATACACGTATTGCAAAACTTCTTGGTTCCTTCCAAGTCTTGGCAACTATGAACAAAAGCTGCTATAAACATCTATGTGCAGGTTTTTGTGTGAGCATAAGTTTTCAGGTCCTTCAGATAAATGCCAAGGAACTGAAATCTTCAGATTATCCAGATGTCACTAATATCTTGGTCTGTTCCAATCCCATTGCCGTTTACCTTTTCTATGCCAAGTATGGTTTATGAACTAGTAACATAGGCACCAAATACGAGCTTTTTGGAATCTCAAGTCTCACTCCAGGCCTACTAAATTAGAGCTTGTATTTGATGAAAGTCCTCAGGCAATCGATGTGTACATGAAAGTCTGAGAAGCAGTGCCATCAATTCTAACACCTCTGATTATAAAATATAAGTCTCCACTTTGACCTAGAGTTAGAAACATGCCTAAAATCAGTAGGAGCTTTTGAGACAAACAAAAAAATTTTCAAATCCCAGCCCTTCTGCTTCTGAAGTGATTCTCTTGAACAGGTAATGCAACATTTCTCCTCTTTCTCCATCGATGCAATGATGAAAATAAGACCTTGTTGCTGTATTAAGAAATGTCATATGCAACTGATGAATTATTGAAAACTACAGCTGAAACTAATAATGTACTATACGTTAGCTAACGTAATTTAAATATAAAAATGAAGTGTGATAAAAAAATAAAAAGTACTCATCACTGAGGTATAATAAATGGTCAATTGTGAATAAAAATTATGATTAGAGATAAATTAGAGAAAAGGAACAGCTCTTGAGGTTACAAAATGGTTAGTTGTAAATTGTGAATTAAAGATAACCTGATAACTGATGGGAGTTATTCTAATGCCATGCCACTTTGCTATAACAGCAATTCTTACCAGTTCAATTAAGCTTATATTTTCAAGGATTCTTAGTTTTCTCCTGGAATTATGATCAACATAGTAATTTTTTATATTATTTTTTTCTGAGAAACATTTTTAGGTAATGGGGGGAAAATGAGCCCTCTCTTAGAATATATAAAAGATATATAAAAGACTGTTTAAAATATGTATATATGTATAAAAGATGTTTAAAATATATTTCTTTGTGGAACATATTAAATGGATCATTATTTGTATGAGATTTTTAAAACTCACTGTGGCTTATTATGCAAATTTTAAACTGACATTGGATAGGTAAATTATGTTTAGGCAGTTTTCAAGAACTGGATTTTTGATTCAATAGACCATAGCAACTCTTCGATGTGCTATATTGTAATTCATTAAATTATCTTCTAGCACATGCATAGCTATCATGATGCTAATGGGTATTCATATTTAAATCATGAACGAAAGTTATACATATATACACCAATTTTTCATATCAAAAAGCTTGGAACTGAAAGAACTATAGAGCAAAACACAGTATTTGAACACATTTTTATGGTGTTGTGATTTCTAGATTATCTCTGTATTTGTTAAGCCTATCTGTTGTGTCAGTTATCAATTCATTGCCTTTCATTTCCAAATGTACCTCCAATATGGTAAACAACAGAATTGGCTTAAGCATTTCTCTTTTTAAATGCACACTGTTAAGTTTCTCAGTAGAGGGCAGCAGGGGAGATTTTGCAGGAGGTAGAGACTTCCTCCAATTCACAGCACTATCCAGGAGGATAGGCAGTGTGGGTATAAGGACATCTGGTAAGGAACTACTACTTAGCAGTCACAAGCCTAGGATGAAGGTCCTTTGACCTTTCAGCCTCATCCTGGCAATGATATTTCTACAGACAGCCTGGACTCCTCTGACAAGCCTAGTACAGCCTGCATAAAGCTACTTGTGTCCAGAAGGTCACACACCAAGTCAGTCCTTCAAAGAGTAAGTTCTAACAACCTTTCACCCCTACTGGCACCTGGATTCCCACTGCAGATCCAGCAACCATTTTCTTGTCACATGTCATTTTCTTATCTTTGTCTATACCTCCGGAGGTGGCTGTTGTTTGCACAGCAGTTCTGGCCTGGCCATTCCAGTGGTCAGCTCTGCTCTCTAGGAGCCAAACTACATTTTCTCCAGTATTTGAACACATTTTTACAGTGTTGTGATTTATGGATTATCTCTGTATCTGTTAATACCCTTTTCAAGTTTACCCTTTCTTAGGTACTCTTTCTCTGCTTTACCACACAGAATTTCTTTATATCTTATAGTTATGTTTGTCAGAGTCAGTAATTCTTTGTATTAAACTGTTCTGCTTTAACCTACTACATGTTTTTGTTTGTTTGTTTGTTTTGTTTTGTTTTGTTTTTGTCTCCTGATTGGGCTCAGAGTGCTACTTTGGCTTTCTACAATTAGAAGTGAAACTTGTTCAAGAGATCATTTTATTACAATAAGGGCTACTACTTACTGTGAACTATCTATGTGCCAGGCTCTTCACAATTATGATCTCACTTCATCCTCATGGAAATCTTATGAAGTGCGTACTTCATTCTACAAATGAAGTATATAGGGATCCCTGGGTGGCACAGTGGTTTGGTGCCTGCATTTGGCCCAGGGCGCGATCCTGGAGACCCGGGATCGAATCCCACATCAGGCTCCCAGTGCATGGAGCCTGCTTCTCCCTCTGCCTATGTCTCTGCCTCTCTCTCTCTCTCTCTCTGTGACTATCATAAATAAATAAAAATTAAAAAAACAAACAAATGAAGTATATACAAGGCTTATAATTAAAGCAATTTACTCAAGGTCATGACTGACTCAAGACTTAAAACGAGTCCTCTCTCAATACTATCATTGTGCTTATCACTACTATCTTAACTCCTAAACACCATAAAAGTCAACTAAAATGTCCACGAATATCTTATTTTTTTCTGAATGATTGATAACATAGGATCTTATGGGTTTATTATCCAGATAGAACGTAAAATACATATTTGGATATCATAGCTTTCCAGGTTATGCTTGAAGCCATGAATATAAATAGAATCACCCAAGGAGAATGGAGAAAAAAAAAAGAAAAAAAAAAGTTAACAGGCTTGGAGAAGACCTGGGAAAACACTGACATTTAAAGAACAGAGGAGGGATCCCTGGGTGGCGCAGTGGTTTGGCGCCTGCCTTTGGCCCAGGGCGCGATCCTGGAGACGCGGGATCGAGTCCCACGTCGGGCTCCCGGTGCATGGAGCCTGCTTCTCTCTCTGCCTGTGTCTCTGCCTCTCTCTCTCTCTCTGTGACTATCATAAATAAATAAAAATTAAAAAAAAAAATAAAAAAATAAAATGTTTAAAAAAAAAAAAATAAAGAACAGAGGAGCTCTCGGCATTCCGCACGAGGTTGGAGCACACGCAGGCTGCTTTCTTCTCCGCTGTTTAAGCTCTCAGCCTCGCAGCCTTTCTATTGCCAGGATGTCACTTTCTAACAGGCTGACTCTGAACAAGCTCGACGTGAAGGGCAAGTGGGTCGTCATGAGAGTGGACTTCAACCTATGAAGAGCCTATGTTCCTATGAAGAACCACCAGATAACAACCAACCAGAGAATCAAGGCTGCCATCCCAAGTATCAAATTCTGCTTGGACAATGGAGCCAAGTCAGTTCTTATGAGCCATCTGGGCCGGCCTGATGGTGTCCCCATGCCAGACAAGTATTCTTTGGGGCCAGCTGCTATAGAACTTAAGTCTGTGCTGGGCAAGGATGTTTTATTCTTAAAGGACTGTGTGGGCCAAGAAGTGGAGAAAGCTTGTGCTGACCCAGCTGCTGGGTCTGTCATCCTGCTGGAGAACCTTTGCTTTCATGTGGAGGAAGAAGGGAAGGGAAAAGATGCTTCTGGGAATAAGATTAAAGCTGAGTCAGTCAAAATAGAAGCCTTCCAAGCTTCACTTTCCAAGCTAGGAGATGTCTATGTCAATGATGCTTTTGGCACTGCTCACTGAGCCCCCAGCTCCATGGTGGGAGTCAGTCTGCCACAGAAGGCCGGAGGTTTCTTGATGAAGGAGGAGCTGAAATAGGCCTTGGAATGCCCAGAGCGACCCATCCTGGCCATCCTGGGTGGAGCTAAAGTTGCAGACAAGATCCAGCTGATCAGTAATATGCTGGACAAAGTCAATGAGATGATTATTGGTGGTGGAATGGCTTTTACCTTCCTGAAGGTGCTCAACAACATGGAGATTGGGACTCCTCTGTTTGATGAAGAGGGAGCCAAGATCGTCAAAGACCTGATGTCCAAAGCTGAGAAGAATGGTGTGAAAATTACCTTGCCAGTTGACTTCGTCACTGCTGAAAAGTTTGATGAGCATGCCAACACTGGCCAAGCCACTGTGGCCTCTGGCATACCTGCTGGCTGGATGGGCTTGGACCATGGTCCTGAGAGCAGCAAGAAATATGCTGAGGCAGTTGCTCAGGCTAAGCAGACCATGGGGAATGGACCTGTGGGCATATTTGAATGGGAAGCTTTTGCCCGAGGAACCAAAGCCCTCATGGATGAGGTGGTGAAAGCCACCGCCAGGGGCTGCATCACCATCATAGGTGGTGGAGACACTGCCACTTGCTGTGCCAAATGGAACACAGAGGATAAAGTCAGCCATGTGAGCACTGGGGGTGGTGCGAGTTTAGAGCTTTTGGAAGGTCCAGTCCTTCCTGGGGTGGATGCTCTTAGCAGTGTTTAGTACTTTCCTGCCTTTTGGTTCCTGTGCACAGCCCCTAAGTCAACCTAGCACTTGCTGCATCTCTCCTTGGCATTAGCTAAAATCTTCCCTCATGTCAAAATTCAGCTAGTGGCCAAGAGATGCAGTACCAGGAACCCTTAAAGAGGCGCACAGCATCTCAGCTCCTCTTTACTGCACCCTGGATTTGCCTACATTCTTCAGGATCCCATTTGAATTTCTTAGTGACTAAACCATTGTGCATTCTAGAGTGCATATATTTATATTTTGCTTGCTAGAAGAAAATGAGCTGTGTTGGCTTCTCTTTTTGAAGTAGCTTATTCTGACTACAGCTGTGTCATTGTTTCACTACTCAGCATGGAAATAAGATGAAATTCCAATTGTAGGCAGGTAGGGAGACAAAGTTGGTGATCTATTAAATCAATAAAAGTATCCACTGAAACAGAGAAAAAAATAAAGAACAGAGGAAAAGAAACAGTAGAAAAAAAGCAAGAAAGTATAGTGTACTGGAAGCTAAGAGATTTTCAGAAACGAAACATCACAAAGAAAACAAGAAGGACGATGAAAAATGTGTGTTTTGGCTTTAGCAACATAGAGGTCAATGGTTGGAAGAGTGAAATTGGTGGGCCTAAATTCCATATTATACTGAGATGAATGCACAAAAGGTAAAGAAGTATAAACTTTGAGTAAAACAACTCTTTAAGATACTTGACAATGGAAAGAAGAGGACTTCTGTGAAGATATGTAGGGCCAAGGTGGTATTTTGGGTTATTTCCCATAAGATGAGAGAGACTTGAAAATGTTGAAGTTGCAACATTCTGAGAACTTAATGTTTAAGATATAGAAGGGAAATGAATGATAAAATCCTCAAGGAGGCAGGAAGTATAGAGAGCATATAAGGTGGGTGAATTAAAATAATTCTTAGTTTTAAAGATTTTTACATCAACGTTGACATTCACTGATTTTGACACTAATCTTACCTGAATCATACACATAGAGAAAGGGGGGATGGGGAGGAGAAGAGATAGCTTGTTTTCAACAAATAGAGTTAGCATCATCAGCCTTGCATGGTTTTCCTTAATTTTATTTTATTTTATTTTTTTAAAATTTTATTTATTTATTTATTTATGATAGTCAGAGAGAGAGAGGCAGAGACACAGGCAGAGGGAGAAGCAGGCTCCATGCACCGGGAGCCCAACGTGGGACTCGATCCCGGGTCTCCAGGATCGCGCCCTGGGCCAAAGGCAGGCACCAAACCGCTGCGCCACCCAGGGATCCCGGTTTTCCTTAATTTTAAAGTTCTAGTAGAAAGCTCCATTTGTCTGGGAGCTATAAAGTCATCTTTGGAATTTCAGATTCCTACTCTGTGTCATATTCTCCAGTCCTCTAGGGAGAAGAAGCTGCTGAATTCATAGACATGTTTAGACTAGCAAGGCCTACTGCAGAGAAAGAAGGATGTACATATTTCAGAACACAAAAGGATTGAAGTAGACTATAAGTCCCTTAAAGGGAAGAACTATGTGAAATCACTCTGTTGTCCATTAACTAACCTAATCTTTCACTTTGGGCAGGTACATAATTAGGATACTTACATAACCATACTCATCCTTACCTAGTATATTGGGAGGTTTGGCTTCCGTAACATCCTTTATAGAAAAGCTGTGTCTATCTAAACTGATTTCTTCCGATTTTAAACTAAGCAAAGTAAAATATTAAGCCCTCTCTTGCTGTGGTGTATTCCAAGTGTCCCTATATTTCGCATTGACAGTCTTTATTCTCAATCAACTCCTTCGGACCCCCTGTAGTTTTCTAATTTGACCTTTCCATATAATTCAAATGCTAGGACCTAGCCCACACTGAGGTAACTCTCCAACACAATTTTGGCAAAATTAAAGTAGGCTCTGGCTTTTGGAAAAATAAGTAATACGGTAATACATGTTAGCTCTTTATTTTCTTCTAATTTTTGACATTCAAGTGATGCCATAGTGCTTTATCGTTAGCTACATCAGCAGTTAGCTTTGCCAAGTGAGGTTGCTAGCTCTTCTAAATGCAAATTAAAAGAGAAAAGAAAAGAAAGGAGCAAAGCATTAGCAGGCAGCAAAGAGATATGGTACATGGCCAACAAGGTAATAGCCTTATGGTGAGCCACTGCTCCAGAGAGGGAGGGTTATCTTGTCAATGGTATTAAACTTAAGACCCTGTTTCACTTGCACTGATGTCTGTCAAGGGAAGGGACCGGGATGCAGGAAGAGATTAAGAACTTCTCCCTAAATCAGTAATCAGTATCCTTCTAACAACCACAGAAAGGGTCTTAACATCTGTGAGAGTAGTCACTGTCCAGGCTGTGAGGAAACACGGGGAGAGGTGTGTAATGTTCATTGCTTCTAACTGTGAACACTTAACACTTGCGGCAACCAGAAAGAATCTGTAGTGCCCTCTTCATTCACAAAGGACACTATGACTATCTATTATTGAATAGTGGGTATTAGAAGAGCATCTCATCATTTTTAGAGTTTTATTTCACGTTCATAAAAACATTTCCATTTTTCTCTTCCTGAAGAGAGCCTCTTGGACTGAAACTGCCAGTGACTTTCCACATCCCTCATCCTGTTTCATTACAGAAACGCTCATAAAGACACAATTTTCTCCTATCAATAAATATGTTTGATGTTCCATAGAAGTTCTATGTAATACATGCAGAACAATGGAGTCAGACTCTAGGATTAATGATTGTCAAAGCAACTTGAAGCGACGAGCCTGCCTCTGGATGCTCAGCGGTGGATGTGATGCGGGTGTTCAGTGGGAAACCAGAATGAGCAATAAAGCCCACGAGTAATAATCATAAATCCCAAAGAGGCATCACCCTTTCTTAAGACATGTTTAAACTCCTTGAGAACGAAGACTGTAAGGTGCAATCTGCTTTTAGAGGCATTATATTGTTCTAATACATTTAGTTTAAGTTGGAAGTGGAGCATGCCTGGACTAAGGAGCTTTTCCATGCAGTGGACTCAGCTGCAGCTCCACGCGGACTGCCAGGACAGGATGCGATGCTGATGGTGTTCTGAGCAGACTCCCAACATTTTCCTAACTTGAATTTGTTTTATTTTTACATCATATTCCTGTTAAAGGCTCCTAAAATCTCCTAGCCATCAAGTGTCTCAAAATACAGACTCTACATGGAAAGTATTTGGAGACACCGAATAATTTAGTGTGCCTTACGTATAGGATAAGGGACAAAAGGACTGATGTTTCTCAAAACAGACCATTAGGTTGGCTGTATTCAATTCTGATTCTATATATTTAGGACTCACTGAATTCATAGTTCACGGTACTTGCTGCCAAGATAAATAGTTTTTTTTTCTGCTTTTTGTATTTTCTCACATGAAGACACACTCACCAAGAAATCAAGTAGCAATTGAAGAACTAGACACACTGTGTGGGAAACGTCATGTTGGATATATAGTCTAGATGACCCCTTGATTAATACATAGAGGATTCACCTTTTTTCTTTCACTTCTCATTATTTTGAATCACATATCGCACAAACCAAATAATACTACATCTCAAAGGGAAAAATGTACGAAAGTATTTGTCAACCAAAACTCCTAGTAATTCATCACAGAATTTTCAATGTGCTGCTTTCCATGAACCTCATGCAAGTTCATGAATATTATTGAAGTCCACTGTCATGTAAAGTTTGGATCTTGCAGGAATCTAGGAAAAAAGTTCATACACTCTTTTCTGAATATTGGTAAAAATATATGTATAGTGCTCAAATAACAAGGATACAGTGAAGCAATTTTTAAGGATTATCCTACCACAGTATTATTTTACATACTTAGTAAAGAGATAAACTCTGTTCAGGAATCTCAAGACAGGGGTTTTTATTACTTCCAGAAGTTCAAGTAATTATTTAATAGCTACTATAGTTTGTAAAACATTTTAAAGTTCAGGTTGCACATCATTAGCACAGAGCCTCAGTCCTGCAGATTTCAAGCCTCAGAAACAGGCAACATATACTTCGTTTGATGGAAATTCAGACAGAGATATCTAATTCGCTACCCTGCGGAGTAAGGAAGATAAGCTGAGGCATCTGGTCAACACACTCAATGGGGATGGGGAGACCTTGCCATCTCTATAAAGGGGGTAGAGATTTATAAATCTTATTATTTCCATATATATGGCCTTTCACAACTTACCAGCTTATTTTCACATAGCTCATTTAATATAACAGTTATATAAAAGGTAAGACATTATTTTTTTCTATTTTTATTGTTGTAACTTCTCTGCACACTCATCACCTTAATAACACCTAAATATTACCTTGAGATGACATTTTTTGTTTCTCAAAACCTTCACTAGATCTCATGCTCTTTGGAAGCATAGAGTATGCATAAAGTGCCTTTTCTAGTTATAGTGTCCATACATGTATTGTATCTATGCACACACACAAACAATACTATAAAGTTCAGTACATGATAGCCACTCATTGAGGGCTGAAAAATGAATCACTGAGTGAATAAAGGAACACCTCACATTGTTTCATTTCTCCTTAGCCCTTTTGATTATCCATTCAATTAATTTATTACTAAGTACCTAGCACCGTGCCACCCTGTAGGATATTAACGATACAGTAATCAATTAAAGGTTATTCCACAGTGTGGTCCAATGATCTGCCTGCTGCCATCTGGATGCTTGTTAAAAACTCAAATTCCTGGGCCCAATCCCAGACTTACTGAATTAGAATCTCATGGATACTGAAGTCAGAAAAGCATTGCACAATAAGTTGACAATCTTGCAAAAACAGGTCGATGGATTTTTAAAAAAATCATATTAAAAAAACATCCTTTCTTTTAATCTTTCTACAGTATTTTCTCTATGCAATTTCTCTTAGTTATAGATTGGGTAAGACTAAAATTCAGGACAAATGGAAAACTAAGAACAACATGTAAATGAAAATTCTAAACCAAGGTAAATGGTGAACTAGTTTTTTGGGTCTAGGACTTCATAAAAAAACAGTCTTTCTGGGAACCCATCCTTGTGAAAAGCATTAATCATTAGAGAAAATCAGACAGGAATCTACAAATGACCTGGAGTCATAAATCAAGGAACAATTTTTGTCCTCATTTAGCCATGGTTATGTAGAATATGAAAATATGTATTCCCAGTAGTGGAAAAACCAAGTCCCAGTCAATTAAATTATAGACTGCCACTGGCTTACTTACATTCATGCTTAAAAATGATGTATTATTTTCCTTTCCCATTTCTATTACTTGATATTCTTGCAACTCGTTTAATTATTATAACTGTTTTGTGACACAGAGTTCAGTTTACAAAGACCTAATCCAGAGGTAAAGAGCCCAGTTTGCTTGCTCTCTCCCTGCTGTCTCAGTGAGACTGAGTCAGGGCTACACTTGGGGCCTTCCTGCAGTCTCAGATATCAGAACTCTGATCATGTTGTTTTAGGGTCAGTTGCTACAGATAAACTGGATGGATCGGGGTGGTGGTGGTGGAGTAGGGATTTTAAAGCTGGGAGGAGTGGATATTTATCCCAGCTCTGTTGGTAATTAGCAGAGTGGCCTTATTTACTTATTCTTTGCTTTTCTCTAAAATTTAGTCATGCAGTATTAAAGAATCATTGCAAGGAAGAAAAATAAACACTTGCCTATTTCCTGCTGATTAATGGAGCCAAGATATAACCGTTATTGTTAAATGACTATTAAATGCAGGGTGGTGATGTTTAGGCCTAGAAAAGTAAATCAAATTATTTGAAGTCACCCAGTTAATAGAGTGCAGTGTGTCTTGACTTGCATTTACTCAATTCTCGTCAGTATACTTTCCACTCTCAAACATTTCCTAAGCTTGTAGATGAATTACAGTGGTTTATAAACAGGACGGGGGTAATTGCCAAGAATATGGAAGTGGACAGGGAAGAAGGAGCACATGCTGTAGTTAATAGATCTCAGGCAGAACAAGAACAAGTGGCACCGGCTGGCCAGTGTCCAGGTTCTGCTGAAATGTGAACGCACAGGATTCTCTGAAGCCTGAAGGAGCCTGTCAGACTGGCCAGAAGTAGGCGGTGGCACTGCAGCAGGAATGGCTGTCAGACCTTCAGCCAATTTTTTTACCTTAGCAGCTCTGGCTCCCTGGTTAGTCTCCATTACAATATTAATCTCTGAGTTAGTAGAGAGATTTTCTGACCAAATACTCTTTTAAAAGAAAACCTGTTTTCAAATCAAGAGAAATGTTAAACTGGTTAGAGTTCAAAGTCTGAGGTAGTCACCATTCCACATGACCACAAGAAATGTCTTAGTTTTGTATGCCTGGCATGGGCCACAATAACTAAGAGAGGCAAAGAACTCACAAGGCCATCTGGGGAAGTTTCTTCAAAGGCAATGGCAGGATAGGTTCTATTTGAAGAAAGATCAGAGCAAAGAACAGTTAATTGTAGTTAGAACAGAGTCAAGTATATCATGTTGCTGGCTTGATTAGAGAGCCAGGACTGTGATGGACAGTGATGAAGAGATTTTTCTCTAAACCACGGGTCAAGAACCTTTTTCTGTAAAGGGCTAGACAATATTTTCAGTTTTGAAGAGCGTAAGATTTTGTCACAAGTACTCAGTTTGTCACTGTAGCACAAAAGCAGCCATAAATGACTGGCAAATGAATCAGTAAGGCTAGGGTCCAATAGGATTTTGTTTGCCAAACGTGAAGAAAGCTAGATTAGGTCTACGAGCTATAGTTTATCAACCTCTGCTCTGGAATAAAAACGTTTAAATTGAAAAAGAAACACTTGTGTTGTTTCTAGTGTCCCTAGAGACCTGAATTTTTCTTGAACCAAAACCTCTTCCATATAACACAGAACATACCTTCATAGGTTATGAAGGTACAGTGCAGGTTATGGAGGATGTTATCACTAAGGGTAGGGGAGACTCTGTACTAATGTTACAACTTCTGTGTGAATGTAAAAAAAAAAATAAGAAGTTTAATAAATAAAGAGGTTGGCGTTATTGCTGAAATAAATCACTAATTCCTTTTGACTGATTTATTCAGCGGAAAACACAAGGTCATAGACCAAAGGCAGTAACTACAGAGGCCCTGAACCCACGTTAGGGCACAGAGCAGAGACTTGTCATAATTCACGAGAAGGTGTAATTGGACTCCAGAGCCTGGATTTCTTCCAGTTCCTCTCCTGTCTCCTGGCCTTTGCACCTGCTTCCCTCTGCTAGAAACACTCTTTCCCCTACATCTTTACCCAGTTAATGCCTACAGGCACTTCAAATGGAAGCTTAACTGCCATGTATTCCAGGACACTTTCTCTGACCACCCAGAGTAAATTAAACACCACCCACCTAGTTTGGAATATTCATCATATATTATCCCAATTACTAGTTACCTGTTTTCCCTGCTACGATGTGAGGTTCATGAAGAGAAGGATTTGTTCTATACTTTCAGATATGTTTTCCAGGCAAACAGGCAAAGAATGAAAGATAATCATAATACCCATTTTATGTGAGGATGTGGTTAAATAGGCACTTTCATATACCAAGAGATGAGGAGATTCTCATGTATTTCCTTGATATTCTCTCTCTCCCTCTCCTTCTGGCTGGAAAGGAGTACTGGTCGTGAAGAGTCTCAGATTTTACATTCTTCCCCAGCTTCCCTATCCCTTAGCATAACATCCAAGCTTTGAACATGACAGTTAAGACCAATGTATCGGGATCCCTGGGTGGCGCAGCAGTTTGGCGCCTGCCTTTAGCCCAGGGCGCGATCCTGGAGACCCGGGATCGAATCCCACGTCGGGCTCCCGGTGCATGGAGCCTGCTTCTCCCTCTGCCTCTGTCTCTGCCTCTCTCTCTCTCTCTCTCTCTCTCTCTCTCTCTGTGTGACTATCATAAATAAATAAAAATTAAAAAAAAAAAAAAAGACCAATGTATCCCCAACATCTAAGGTTAGTGCCTGGCACTTGCTAGGTGCTCATTAAATATTTGTTGGAAGAATGAATGGATGGATAAATGCTTGCCAAGAGGGCTCATACTACAAAACATTTACACCAAGTTGATCTGAGCTAGAAAAAAAAAATGTAAGAAAGTATCATTATAAATTTCCAAAATGCTGTGGACTCACTATCTTCCCTTCTCACCTCTTCTCCAGAATGGCAGCGATCCCTGTCCCACTTACCAAATGAGAGGAGAGACACAGAGAAGCTAAATGACTCCTCTAGGGCCATGGTTAGTAAGAAGACAGTAGGCTTAATTCATGGGAGAAGAAAGATGCCTAAGATTGCAGGATCCTACACCCCACTCCTAATCTGGAGATCCGGCGTTGCCAGTAAGCACCTGAATTGTCCCAAGGTCCTAAACTAGGCTAATTCGGAGACGAACATCCAGATGGCCTTCATGTAATTTCTTCCAAGTCAAGTGCATATCAAGGGGGAGAAACGAAAGGTGCTTTGTGCAACAGGGCGCAATTTCCAAGAAGGCCAGCAGGTGGCGGCAGAGCACACCCAGGCGTCTGGTCTTTCTGGCTCACCTGCTGTTTTCCACCAGGTAATGCACAATTTTGTCCAGCACCTTCTCAAACAAGGCAGTGCGGATCCACAGGTGCTTGATGGCTAGTGGGGACAGGTTGGGCAGCTTCGGCAGCTTCCGCACATTCTCCTGGAGGCCCTGGATCTGATTTCACCTTCAAGACCAGTAAAGAAGAAGGATGAATATTCACAAAAGAGGAAATCCAACAGGACCAATATGCAAACAGCAACCTCTCAAGGAAATGAAGGGAATGGCAACCAAAACAACAAAAGAGCCCTTATTGCTCCTGGCAAGTGGGCAAAGAGTTGGAGGAATCATAATACCCAACAAGCATGAAGATGCAGGGAAATACACTTTCATACACTGTTGATGGGTAAGCCGGATTCTCATAGTGATTCCCTTCCCTTCCCTTCCTTTCCCTTTCCCTTCCCTTCCCTTCCCAGCCCAGGACTTCAGTCACACAGAGGCACCTTGGAGAGCTGTGGGCCCAGCATCTCAAAATTCATGAGAGCCTCACATGGGAAAACCCTTCCCTACCCTACCCTACCCTTCCCTCCCCCTCCCTTCCCTTCCCCTCCCCCTCCCTTCCCTTCCCTTCCCTTCTCTCTCTTCTTCTCTTCTCCTCTCCTCTCCTCTCCTCTCCTCTCCTCTCCTCTCCTCTCCTCTCCTCTTCTCTTCTCTTCTCTCTCTCTCTCTCTCTCTTCCCTCCCCCTCTCTCCCCTCTCCCTGTCATGGATAAGTGGTTGCATGAATGAAGGAATGGCTCTCCCTTACCAACTGGCATGGGTATCTCTAATTCCTCCATTAGAAAGTCACTCCCAATATCATGGAAGGCCGATGGACATCCACCCCTTTAAGAAGTTCTCAGCAAACACCTGGAAATTTAGCAGATGGACTGGAAGACACCTGAAAACCAAGTGGCTGAGGAGTCACTTGGGATTCCTAATGGGAGTTGGCAATGTAAAATCCACAGCCCTGCCCATCACACAGTTCTGGCCAGCAGCTCTGGGCTGGTATGGCCTGAAAGGCAAGGCAAGGGCCATTGCCCATCCAGTGAAGTGGAAGGAACACCCATGGCAGAGAAGGCAAACATGGCATGCGTGCTTCTTTCTCCTGTCTCGTGCCATCTAATCAATCTGAGCATTCTTTCCTGTGAAACCCAAGAGTAGCTCTAGAATCTTTCACAACAAGGTCCTTTGGGCAGCCTCTAGCAACAACTGGAGCTGAAACCTATTTGGCATCCCTGACCAGGCTCCAGATCAAGGCTTTGGCTGAACAATTAGGACTCTGGCGAGGCTCTGGTGGAAGGTGCTCAGGTACACATACTCAGGCCATGAGCCTCCCCCAGCAAACATAATCAGCTCTTAAGACATGTGAGTGAAGTCAAGGCTCCCCTTCAATGGTGGCCTCAATGTGACACCTGGTCCATGCAGACAGAGACCATACTGCTTTGATTAAACTTTGGTCTTCCTGCATTCAGAATGGGGTCTGGCTCCCAAAAGCCACTTTATGCATTCAACAATCGTGTCTTGAACATTTCTAGGCACTGTCCAGGCACTGGGATGGGGAGTAACAGATGTTAGTTGCCTGTTCCCAGGAGTTCAGAGTTAAGCGGGGAAGATAGACAAGAATCAAGGAAACAAATGAAAGAGTAATTAGAGGTGGTGATAACCACAGGGAAGTAAGTAAATAAGTGATCTAAAAGAAAAATTGGGTGAGGGTTGGAATTTATCCTTAACTGGGGCAAAGCCTGAGATGACAAGAAACTAGCCACAGAAAATGAAGTATGGGAACCGGGTGGTGGGTAGAACATGTGCAAAGGCCCTGGGGTAGGAAACAATCTGGCAGGTTTGGGGAGCAGAAAGGAAACCGGAGAGAGGAACTGGCAGGAGGCATGGGTTCTTGCAGAGCTCAGGGAGGAACGTGGAGTCAGGGGGACTGTCCTCTGCAGGGCGTGCCCTGCCCATACCCCATGCTCCATACTCACGTGCTCTCAATCAGCTGCTCCAGGTCCTGCACCTTGTGGCTCAGCTCCTCGGCCGGCGGGAAGTTCTTGCCCACTTTCATGAAGAGAGCTGCAATCTCGTTGTAGCACAGAAAGCCAGCTGCCCGCCGCCGCAGCCCATGCAGGACGCAGGCCTCCACAGCCGCTGTAGGGACATGACAGTCAGTAGGCCCTGCCCTGCCCACACTCCCATGCACCCAGCCCAGGACTTCAGTCACACAGAGGCGCCTTGGAGAGCTGCGGGCCCAGCATCTCAGAATTCATGAGAGCCTCACATGGGAAAACCGCATATGCCTCTCTCCCTTCCACTCCCTCGAAAGGGAGCAAGACAGCTGAGGAGTTAACCTATGCTCGCTGCCCAAGGTCAGACTATCTGCCCACATCCTTTCCCAGACACTAAGAAGTCGTGTGACCTCCAGCAACTACTTCCCCTCCTTGTGTCTCAGTTTCTTCATCTGAGAAGTGGGGAGAGCATGAATGTGCATCTTAAAAGGTTGCTGTTAGAATGAGGTGGAAAAAATGCATGGAAAGCACTTCACACAGAGCCCAGTACACAGTAAGCGCTTTAGGAACATTAGCTATTGCTCCTGCCAGGGAGAGAGGAGGGACCAGACCACAGGACTGTTGAGCTTTGTCTGGGCTCAAGATAAAAGTGACATAAACGTCACTACTGTGATTCTAGTAACAGCTAGCGTTACAGATCTCATTCTCCCTCTGCCACAGCCAAGGAAGAAAGGACAACCATCCCCATTTTTCAGATGTGAAAACTGAGGCTCTAAGAAGCAAACCGAATTGCCCAGGGCCACCTGGAAAAAAGTGACCAAGTTGGGATTCAAAACTGGGCCTGAGGGGGATCCCTGGGTGGCTCAGTGGTTTCGCGCCTGCCTTTGGCCCAGGGCACGATCCTGGAGTCCTGGGGTCAAGTCCCGCATCGGGCTCCCGGCATAGAGCCTGCTTCTCCCTCTGCCTGTGTCTCTGCCTCTCTCTCTCTCTCTATGTCTATCATAAACAAATAAAAATAAATCTTTAAAAAAAAAAAACCAGACCTGAGCCCATGGTGTGCTCACAACACCTGTGTCTCCATGAAGGATTTGAAGAGAGGCTTCACTCATCATTTCCCGTGTCTATGTCTGCCCTGGGTGGTAGTCTGGGCTCTACCTCTAACTTGCTGTGTGACCTCAAGCAAATCACTTTCCATTTCTGGGACTTAGTGTTCCCTGCTGGGAGACAGTCCCTGTGGAGGCCACTCTGATGACCCCAATCTTATTTCTGGTACTTTCAGCAGGCCTCTATTAGTGTTTTCCTACCTTCTATCTCACACAGTGAGACCAGTGTGTAGTTTTAGCTTACTCAATCCTGGTGGAAAAAGCCCACGAAGTGAGTGTGCTAGTCGCCGTCACTCCAAAGAAGGAGAACGCCAACAGTCCAAGGGTTAAGAGCCCGGCCAAGGTCATGTTGTGTGCAAGGACAAATACTGAGAAGTTCTGGTTTAATTTCTTGTCTTGGGTTGTTGTTGTTGTTGTTAGCAATTACTTGGCTTTTATTTTTTTAATTAATTTTTTAAAATAGGCTCCACATCCACCATGGAGCTTGAGCTCATAACCCTGAGATCAAGAGTTGTGGGCTCTACCAACTGTGCCAGCCAGGTGCCCCAGTAATTGCTTGGCTTTGAATGAATGTCCACTTATTGCCTAATTTGCTTATGGGCTTAAAATAGTCTGGATAAGCATCTATTAAACACCTTCATTTTTGCTTACACACACAACACTTTTCATCCATTTATACTTCAAGAAGTTAAGTAACTATCCAGGTATTGGCAGCTTGGTTGACTCTTTCTGACAATGAATCCTAAGGAACGGTGGATCAGAGACCCCTCAGGGAGACCCTGTAGGCCTTACTCAGTGCCATCACATTTCTTCCCTCATCCCAAACTGTGGCTGGAGTTAGAGGATTATTGTGATTTTTATCACTTTCTATTCCTCTAAGTCTTTAATGGGTAGGTATCGTAGCACATTTTGAAATGGGCATGCCGATTATTTTCTTTGCAAATAAAGATGTCCGGGAGAAAAAAATATAGGTAAATACATTCCCATATTTACATTTGTGTGTATGTGTCCTTTCATATACATACACGTTCATGTAATTATGTGCATACAGACTCCTCTATATATACATAAATATGCAAGTATATAAATATACATATATATGTAGCTTAAACAGATCTCACTTCAAAAAACATAAAATTTTGCCAAGGTCACCCAACACACAAGTGGCAGAGAAGGGATGTGAACCCAGGTCGGCCTGGCTGCAAAGGGCCCAAACTGACGTCAGCAGGCTCCCAGGTCATGACGTGTGTTCCCACAGGTGGTACGCCCAGCCATCTGGATGAAGCCGAGGGCCCAGTCAGGTCTCCTCGCTCGGGCCTCTCTATGAGACCAAGGCCACGAGAGGGGGATTACAGCACGTCCTTCACCCCAACACATGCCAGTCATGAAATAATAAAGGTTTTTAGGGAGAAAGAAACTCCCCCACTTATACGTACACACTGATACGTAGAAACAGAATCCTGACTCCGGGGACACGCAAAACCTGCGTCTGTAGCCTGTAACCGAGGTGGAAGTATAGTAACAACCTGGCAGCATGGTTATTTCTGGAGCCTTGCAAGCAAAGCTGATTCAAGGAGAGACGTCTGAGTCATGCTCTGAGCCCTGGGCCTGCCTCCTGCGCTGAGCCAGCTGGACATGATCCCTCAGGACGGTGTGATGGTTCCTCACTCCCTGAATTTTTAAAGCCCATCCATCCCCTCCCATTATTTAGCAACAGCCATAGGCAGGGCGGGGGAAGGGGCACGGAGCCATTCCTCAGATGGAGCCATTCCTCAGAAGCGAGACCCACATCACTAGGGGTGTGGGTTGGTGGCTGTGAACTGAGAGGGGAAAGCAGGCCCTCCGGCATCAACAGTGATTAACCCTTCGTAGGTTGCACGGGGGCCATTCTTAATGTCTTCTGGAGACATTGTTGTATTTCCAAATTCCCTAATGGGGCCCCTTGGAAATCTGAAAATAACGTTGGAGTTACAAAGCAAAAAAGCAGTTAAGAACCCTTGCTTGCACAAAGATGCCACTCCCCCAGGTCAGCCCACAGAGAAAGAAGCCACTTTCAAGGCCACAGGCCACGGGCTCACCACAGAAGGAGATGATGTGGCTGCTGTCCTCGTGGACAAACTTCCGTGTGACGGCCTCCTCCATGATCTGCTTCACCTGGAAGGCAGAGGCAGCTGGACGGGAGACCCAAATGCGACCCGGGTGTGGTCACCCCAAAGGGCTGTGTCGCTCCTCCTGGGCTTCTCAGGCCGTCCACAGTGTTTTGATAACTGCTTTCCTTTCATACCCTCCTCACCCCGTCTTCTGTTAAGTCTGAGGCCTGTGGCCTAGAAGAGCTCCACACTTCACATTCTCCTGAAGCATTTTTTCGGGTGCTTGCTCTGCACTTTTCAGATGTCACACGAAATGTCATCTCCCTCCTTGACCCCATTATCTGAGACAGCCCTCCCCGTGACTCCATCCATTCCTCTTTACAGTTCCTTCAGGGTACTTACACTATTCCTGTCCTGTTTCTTTGCGTACCGTCTCCCTCCTCTGGGATATAAATGCTCTGAGGGCAGGGCCTCATCTGCCTCAGAGCCTGCAAACTGTGGCCTCCCTGATGTTAGGGGCTGAACTGTATCCCTGCCCCCCACTCATACGCTGAAACCTTAACCCCGAGTACCTTAGGATGTCATCTATTTGTCGACAAGGTCTTCAAGAGCTAATTATGTTAAAATGAGGTCATTAGGGTGGGCGCTCACCTGGTAGGACTGGTGTCCTTATAAAAGGAAGTCTGAGCACAGAGCACTACAGAGGGAAGAGTCCGCCATCCTGGGAGAAGAGGGCCATGTACGAGAACACCCAGAACAGAGCTTTCCCTCACAGACGTCGGAAGGAGTCAATTCTGCCAACACCATGATACTGGACTTGCAGCCTCCAGAAGTGTGAGAACGTAAATATCTGGCATTCAGGTCCCCCCGGGTGTGGTAGCTTGTCATGGCAGCCGGGGCAGACAGACACACCCACCGTCAGCATCCTCACCATCACGCTCCACGTCCTCATCCCCCCAGCGGAGCACTTCTCTGCCAGAGGAGGAATGAGTGAACGAGTGAATGAGTTCTAGGCTTACCTGTATTAACTCACTGTACCCTCTCCTCAGCCCTGTGCGGGGTGGGCCTATTTTTATGAGAATGAAGATCAGAGAGCCTAAGCAGCCAGCCCACGGTCACACAGTGTACAGGAGGCAGGAGCAGAAACCCAGGCTCTTGATGCTACTCTAGAAGCTTCAGCCAATGGCTTGTCTCTGAAAATAATAATGCTGCTCTAGCTTACACACACTTGCACAGCACTGTGGTAAGCACACATGGTATTATGGAGTCACATGCTGAAGCCCTATTCTCCCCCTCCTGGTGTGATGGTATTTGGAGGTGGGGCCTCGGGGGGGGGGGGGTAATCAGGGTTACACAAAGTCCTGAAGGCAAGGGCCTCAGGATGGGCCTAGTGTCCTTAAAAGAAGAGGAAGAAATCAGAGCAAAGTGAGACGGTGGTTGCCTGCAAGCCAGGAAGAGAACCCTCGCCGGGAGCTGAATCTGCTAGCACCTTGACCTCGGACTTCTCAGCTGGCAAACTGCAAGAAATAAAGGTCTGTTTAGGCCACTCTATCTGTGGTGTTCTGCTACGCCAGTCTGAGCAGAGGCACGCGGCAAGCCCCACATAATACCCACAGCATGGTTCCCAGGTGGCCCCTACCACCCACTTCATTCACAAGAAAATTATGAAATGCAGAGGTATCGGTTACTACCTAGCCAAGGTCAGAACATCCAAGGTCATCCTGCTGAGGTTTCTACGCTGGGCAATCTGACTCCAAGGGGAGCCTCTGCCCACTCCACTCCACTCCAGAAACAGGGGTCAGATGCACTTACTGGGGTCACCGCCCTTCCGTAACACAACAGAGGAAACAACCCCTTCCTCTTACTCTCCCTCTCTCCAGAAGGCCGGGAGGACCCCCTAACCACTGTCTGTGGTTCATAGCAACACTGGTGCTCTTATTTCCCAGCTCAGCTCAAGCCGGGGTGGAGTCTGGGGGCTTCGGCCTCTCTCTGCTACATGATGGCCTGGCCCAGCAAAACTAAGATTCAGAAGTCCGCTGTTGGCAAAAACCATGGGTAGAGTTCTTGGGAGGGGGGGGTTCCTGTGTGCTTGAGGGAGAGCAAAAGGGCTTTCCAGGTTGGGGCACGGAGTCCAGGGAAGGCTACTGGCCCCTCCTTGGCCCCTTGGAGAAGAGCTGATCACATGGTAGGTATCACAGTGTGCCCCACAGAACCCTTCAGGACTGGAGGCTGCTTAGGGGGGTGCTGGAGAACCCTTAGAGGGGTTGCCAGTCCCTTAGAGGACAGGGGACTACTTCAGCCACAGGGAGAGCCTGCCCCAAGGTCTCACTGCTTCCCAGGGTGGCCCTCACCCAGAGACTGGAGCAGGCGGGCCCTGAAGATTTGGCATCCTCGCCCCAGCTTGGGACAGCTTTGAAGGGCCACAAAGCTCCCTGGGAACTCGCCGTGGCGCTTCCATGAAAGCCCCGTGGCCCATCTTCTCCTTTGGCCCTCTCCTGCTTGCTTCACTCTGCTCCCCGGGTGTCAATCCCAAAGGCATACCCAAATAAGCCTGCATGCTGACCTCCATCTCCACAATGGCCTCCACTCAGGTACCGCCAAGCCAAAGCATGCACACATGTGAGCAACAGTCAACAGGGAGACGTCGTCGTAAACAGTTCAAATGCTCATGAATGCAGTTCGGCAGGAGGCCCTCGCACTGAGGGCACAGAGCAGCAGGGATGGAGTCAAACAGTCCTGCCCAGGACGACCTTTCACTCCAATGAGCCAAAAGGTAGGACAAGCACAGGGCAAATGTGACATTGCCCAGCAGGGCCAGCAGCACCAGCACCAGGTGGGACCTGGTAGAGACACAAATGCTTGGCCTCCGACCCATGGAATCAGCAACTCCAGGATGTTTATCAAGCTCTCCAAGGAAATCGCACGCAAGCTCAGATGGCAGCAGGAGGTGCGAGAGGATAGAAAACAGGAAGCTGTCCCAAAATCCTTAGGAAGAGATTCAGCAGTCACGGCTCCTGTCTGGGACCTTCCCCACACAGCCAGCCCCTTCTGGCCACCTCTCCTGGGCCCCATGTCAGACCAGGGGAGGTAACAGTTGCGGCTTCCTCACTATTACCACCACAGGGTGCTGCATCCTTGGCGCACCCCACCCTGCCTTGGTCAGTAGTGCCTTTATTAAATTCACCTTACTGTACTCCCTTTGGGGGAATCCTCTGTTTCCTATCGTTACCCAGACTGGACACACGCGCTGTCTCAAGTCCAAACTCTGCAGAGTGGAGAAGGTTGTCCGTTTATCGCTGTGGACTCTGAAACTCAGGAAGGGCAATCCCCAGGGAAGGCTGGCTCCAGGACTCTTGTCCTGGGGATGGATCTGGGGTGGGGTGGGTGGTGGAGGTGCAAATGCAGCACCCGTGGGTAGTGGGTAGTGCTCAGCCTGGGGAGGGGCCCTGACAAGTGAGGTGCCCCCCACTTCTGCTGGCTCCCAGCTGTGGGCTAGAACCCGTCTCCAGAAGTTAGTAACAGGCTGCCAGCCTGAGGCCAGAAGAGGAAATTAAAAAGGCAGCGGGGTGGGGCGGAAGTCTCCCTGGGAAGGACGCTGAGAGCCTCCCAGGAGAGAGCAAGGGCTGCAGGAAGAGGCTGTGACCCACACCCTCGAGGGCGGGCCCCATCCCCAGGGAACTGGCCAGACCTGGGGGGGTGAGGGAGAGGGCCACAGAAGGCCTCTGAAATTCAGTTCAACCACCTTTCCCTTCTCAGGCGCCAGGCATGAGCTTGGACTCGGTCGGCTGTGAAAGCTGACAGATGTGAGGGACCTCGGGGTGGTCTGGGCATGGTGGCAGTGGCAGGTGGCCTCCCGGCCCCTCCCCAGCCTCTGTGATTTCTCTAATCTTCAGCCCTGGGATCATGTGTGATTCAGGCAGCACAGAGGCAGTGGCTGTGGTAGCTGGGACTCGAGGCCCACAGACCTCCATCTGCATCCCGGCTCAACCCCTCGTGTCCAGGGCGACGGTTAAATGGGCTGCTGTTTGCAAAAGGGCAGGCCTGGCTAGGACATAGTAGAAGTTTCATGATGCTAAAGCTTGCTGCCATTTTTTATTTTTTGAGCACTCACTGTGTTCCTGGAACTGTATATAGCGTGACAACCCAAATGAAGTGGATTACTGAATTATTCCCTTTTCCCAGATGGGGAAACTGAGGCAGGGAGCTGTTCGATAACCACCCCAGGTCATGCAGAGGAGGCACGATCAGACCCAGGGCCTTTATTCTAACAAATACTTTGTCTCATAGCAGAAGTTGGAGGCCATTTTGAACAAAATGCTTTTGTTATTGCCCAGCTTAGAGTGAGAGAGTATGTTTACTGAGCACCTACTATGTGCCGGGGTCTCTGTACAGAATACCTTGTTTAATCCTCACAGGAACATCATCATCCCCATTTTAAAGCTGCATAAACTGAGGTTCACAAGAGTTTATGCAATTTGCCCTAAGGTTACAAAACCAGGAAAGGGCATGGTCAGGACCTCTTGAACTTAGGTCTCACAGTCAGCAATGCCTCCAGCCCTGCCCAGAAAGGGGTCAGGCCCTCTAAAATCCCAAAGTGCTGAGAAACCTATGAGAAAGGGATTCCTAGGTCTCGCCCAACATGGAGACCAAAGAAGCACTAACTGCAAGTCAGGAGTCCTGAGTCACCCGGACCGGACTCTGCCACCCATGTCCTGTGGGGGCCTCTTCAGGGCAGGGAGACCTCAAAGGTCACAGTGGTCAGGAAGCTTTCATCCCTGTCTAGCACCCATTCTAAGGAGTCCTCCAACATCTGCTTGCATTCCCCCAGTGATGGGGAGCTCACTTCCTTCAGAACCAGCTTGTTAGCTCTAACGACAGGATGTTAGGAGGCAGTGGAGAGGCTAGGAGCCAGAATGTGGAGTCACTGACCTGACATCGAATCCTTGACCACTCATGATGCTGGACAAGCTTCCTCACTTGTCAAATAGGGTGGATGATCATAGTGTCCCTGCCTCATTGGGTAACGGGAGCCTTGCAAGAGCCCTGTGGAGACAGTGCCTGGCACATGGTAGGAATTCTACAAACAGGAGCCAGTCTTAGAGGATAGGGACTGCCTAGTTCAGGGCCGGCCCACAGTAGATATTCATGAGTGTGAGCTATGGGGCCCTTCAGCTCGATGCACTTACCCCAGCTTCCCATCCAGGGGCTATTTAGGACCTCACTGGCCTCTGGGGCAGTGGCCTGGCCCCACCCCTGCTCGTGGGATCTCAGACCATCAACCCCTGTCAGCCCCACCCTGCAAATTCAGGAACCAGCCCCGCCCTCCCACCCTCCACCTGCAAATATTTCAATAGCACACAGGAGAAGTAATCAATCTCAGGAGGAAGGCAGGCAGGGAAACCGAGGCCAATCCGAAAAGCAGGAAGACGGGACTCGTGGGGGCTCCCCGGCCTGCCGTGCCTTCTCCCCACCCCATTCCTGCCACCTGCCCACTGATACCCAGATAGCCTCACGCGGCCCACCTGGAACCCTGCTAGGTTCCAGATCAACTCACTACTCCCGGCTGCCTCTCCACACAGTGCCGTGCTCACCGCTTTTATGCCTGGATCGGAATAATACAGCCCAGCGTGCAAGGCTCCCATAAGGATTATGGAAAGTATCAGCAGAGGGCCTCTAACAGGACCCAGCATAATACAGCTGGCATCCTATAAAGGGAGGCACCTTAGTAAAGCCAGTAAGAATAGGAGATCAGGAGTCACCAGGCTCAGGTCAAATTCCAATTCTGCCATTGGCTGGATGACCTCAGGCCTCAGTTTCCTTATCTGTGAAATGGAGATGATATACCACCTGTCAGGGCTGCTATGTGCAGATTTCATGAAAAAAGCATGCACAGCGCTCAGAATGGGAGCAGGAGCTCAGAACCACACAGTGTAAAAGCTTCATGCATGTCACTCTCTACCCCCTTCTGCTGCTGTATACTTTTGCTTAGAATTTATCACGGCCTGACTTTCACTATACACCTGCACGCTTATGTGTGTACTGTCCATCTCTAGGACAGCGCTGGGAAAACAGGAGGTGCTCAATCTATGTTGGGTGATCGATCACTATGATTATATTAGTAACACACGCCAGCAGCTCATGCTCATCAGGTTTGGTTCCAGTGTCTTTAAGGCCCTCTGGCACCTGATCTCATTTGCTCTGTGTTCAAGGCCAGGGTGGGTAAACGTTTTCTGTGAAGGGTCAGAGAGCAAACACTTCAGGTTTTACAGCAGGACCGCCAGATAAAAACACAGGCTGCCCAGTGAAATCTAAACTTCAAATACATATGGAATTTCTTTTAGTCTAAGTATGTACCAGATACTGTGCAGGCTTATACTAAAAGATTCTCTGGTTTTTCTGAAATTCAAATTTCAGCAGGCGATCTGAATTTTTATTTGCTAAATCTGTCAAACCTATTTTCAGGCCACATACCGTCTATGTCCCATCCTCTCTCGTTTTCACACCCCTTTTTAGGATGTAAAAACCATTCTTGGCTTAAGGGCAGTGCACACACAGGCTGGATTTGGCCACAGGGACCCCTGGCATAAAGCACCCAGCACTGTGCCTGTGGCTCACATTAGGCCAAAATAAAAACCAGCCGAAATAAAAAAAAAAAAAAAAAAAAAAAACCAGCCGAGCTGCCACCTGCTCCTCCAAGTCCTGCTGCCTCGGTGCTGGCTCAGAGCACAGCTCACCCCAGCTGGGGTCCTGGGTGGTTGGCGCCTGGCAGTGCAGCTGGGTGAGTAATGCTGAGCCAGCAGGAGCTAATGAGATGGAGGCCCCCTGCCTCTCCCGGCCGCGAGAAACTCACAGTGGAAAGGCCGGTTCATTTAGGGTGTCTGGACCGCCTTCAGGGTGACTTAAAAATAGCTCGCAGCATCTGGGCAAAGTGAGGAGGAGAGGGGAATGAGCAGAGGTCAGCTCTGCCTCCCGGGTGGGCCTCCTGGATGCTGAGCGCGAGATGCACATGCCCTAGCAGGCCAGCATGTCCAGCCCCGCCTCGGACCGCGGGCCCTCAGACCCAGCCGTGGGTGTGCCTTTGCCCACATATGCCTTCTGCCAAGGGTCCCTCCCGACATGCTGCAGCTAGCTAAGTGCAACTCAGGCTTCAGCCCAGGTGTCACCTCCTTCTGGGAGCCTTCCTGGACTCTCCATACCCAAGCAGGGATAAATGTACCTCTTCCATGTTCTGCCAACACCTGCCTTCCCAGCACTTCCCTTCACAAGAACCACAGCTGTCCCTCATTCACTTAACATTTATGGAGCACCTCCTAGGAGTTTGGTACAAGATGACGAGCAGATAGAATCCCTGCCCTTTGGACATGGCAGTCTACAGAGACAGATACTAACCAAGTACAACAAATGGGTACATGACAACAAAAAAGTAGGCCAGTTCCCTGCAGCAAAAGAATTTAGTTCTTGGAGAATAACAAAGGAACTTGAGCTGATGAGGTAGGTCTAGCGGTCAGGGAGGGCTTCCTGGAGGAGGTGATGCTCAAGATCTAAGGTGCAAACAGAACTGAACTCTCTGGTTTCTCCAACTCTAAACCAGAGGAGGAAAATGCTGCCCCTGCAATTGCCCCCCCCCCCCCCCCCAGCCACCCTAGAGCTCAAAGGAAGGAACAGATGGAAGGACAATGTGGCAGGGAAAGGCACGACATGGAAATAGCTGGCGGCTTTTTATTTTTTAATTTCTTATGGGGGAGGGGGCGCACAGGAGGTGAGTTGGGAAGGCCTGGAACAGGGCTGCGAGCTGTGACTGCTTCTACCATGGGGCCCTACCTTCCTTTCCTGCCACATCCTGTCCCCTCCCCGCCCCTTCCCACGCCCAGCTCGGTCACTTGTGCCATTCCTTCTGTAGGATTCCCACCCCTGCCTTTGCTTTGTGCTTTGTGCAGTCCCCTGCACCTGATATCCTCACCCACTCCGACCTCCATCTCCAGCTCTGGCAAAACCACTGCATCTTCTGGGACTCACTAAGGTGTCCTCTGCCCTCCTTCCCGAGCCACCCCCACCCCCCACCCCCTAGGCAAAGTTGATGGGACCTCCTCCACTTCCAAGCTCCAATGGTCAGCTATGAGCACTGGGCTCTAGAGTCAAACTTCCAGAATTCAAACCCCAGCTCTTGCACAGAATCTTGGGCAAATCTTTCCCATCAGTAAAATGGGTATCTGTATTTGCCTCACAGGCATAAGATAATACATCAAAAGCATTTAACACAGTGGTAGCCGCACAGTAAGTGCTTTACACACTTATTTATGAGGTGTTCGCTGAGCCTGGCACCATGCTTGGGGCATTATTTTATTGAATCCTCAGGGTAATTAGGTGAGATGGGTGTGGGTGCATATTTTTACAGATGAGGAAACTGAGTCTTGGTGAGGTCAAATACTTGCCCAAGAGCACATGGCTTTTTTTGTTTGTTTGTTTTGTTTTTTTTTTTTTTGCACATGGCTTTTTTTTTTTAAGTTTATTTTTTTATTTTATTTTTTAAAGATTTTATTTTATTTATTCATAGAGACAGAGAGAGAGAGAGAGAGTGAGGCAGAGACACAGGCAGAGGGAGAAGCAGGCACCACACAGAGAGCCTGATGTGGGACTCGATCCCAGGTCT